>NC_056525.1:217994818-217998045 GCF_019175285.1 Sceloporus undulatus | reverse complement strand
GCGTCCAGTACGTAAAGATGGCGGCGCCCGTATGAACAGGGCGCCGCCATCTTGTACGTATTCAATACGTACTAGGGTTGGGGGGGTGCGGAAGCACCGCCCCTTCCTAACCCTAGTACGTATTGATGACGTACTATTTGGCGGTCTGTAAACCGCCACAGTCATTCCCCCTCCCCATCATTTTATGTCCTACATTCATATCTGCAAATTGCTCAGCTACTCCAGAGTATGCACCTGTAAACTTAGACCCTATACAGACCAGCACTTTGTGCTGGCCTCTGGGTGCAGTTAGAGTGCAGTGTCCGCACGCTGTATGCCCTAACTCTGCCCCTAGGGTGCCAGTTTGGTGTGTGCCAGTCTACACAGTGCACGCCATCATGGCTCGACTCCAGCGCTGCATCTACATGATGTGGCACTGAAGGGCCATCATAAAGCTGCACCACTGCAGTTATGGTGCCCCTTGGTGAGTGCAAAAGGGAGCTGCTTTTTGCAGTTCCTTTTTGCACTCTCCGGAGGCCAGATCAGGATTGTGCCATGAGGCTGCCAAGGCCCCAATCTGGCCAATAAAAGGGCAGTCTGTATAGCCCCTCAGTGCCTTTTTAAAAACATTCTGAGCACAGAGCTTTAAAGCTAGAAATTATCTTAATGCTGATATTTACTCCTCATTTATCAAACTAGTTTGTGTTATTTTCTTTCCTAACTGGCTTTACTGAATACTATTCAGTAGTTGATATTTACTGTCCACTTTGTGATATTGCATTGTGCTAGGGAAGGTGGACATATATTGTAACAGAGGACTAAAACAGCAGGGCTGTTATTTCTTCTGAAAAAAGGGAACTTCTCGAGCTGGCTGTCCCTGTAATCTAGGAATAAATGATTTGCAGTTTGAAGCCGTAGGCTAAGGCATGAGTACATGGGTTAATTCCTATCTATAACTTGGGCAATGGTTTGTGAATAGTCATTAGGTGCATTTTTCTCTCAGTTAAGATAGGGATGGGGTGGAGAGAGCAGAAGCAATACAATAGCTAGGAGACAGTGAATGTCAGGCTGCATAACCATAAGAGCTGAGTTCAACTGTGATATATTTGTTACAATGATTTATTTGTTCCCCTTTCAGAACAACAAACAGTTTTCAAAATGCAAAGACCAAAGCTGGTAAAGTTAATTTTTTTGGACGACACCTCCCAGAATCCCCCATCCAACCCCAAACTTTCCCAAGCTCTGGTAAATAAATGTTAAATTCTTGATATGTTTGTAATGAAGAGAGAGGGGTAAAGCAATGCTTACTGTGTACATTACATTCTTCCTAAATTTGGGAGTTAACTTCTCTTGTTTCTGAAATCAAATAGATACTTTAGTAATGTTCTATTGCTTTATTTTTTTAATCCCCTTCCTTTTGTATATGTGCATATCTAGCTATGCATGCATAGGCTGTTGCAGTGTTTGATTCTTTCAGTTAATTTGTATTTTTCTACTCTTATGTTATTAATACGTACTCATGAAATAGAGAAGACATTGCAAAAAAGAAAGGAAAAGAAGAAGCAAGCTGGTTGATCACAGTGCAAGCATATGCTCATATCAGTTTGTTTTGTGAGGTGTCTTATCAATTTGAGGAAGTGTACAAACACACCTTGGTAAAGACTGTGAAAAAGAGTCATATGAGCACCACTTCCTTGCAGGGCAAAGATGCAAATGAATGGAAAGTAACAAAGACTCTGGCAAGATATTCATGCTCCAATTTTATGAATTGATATTTGAAACAGAATTTAACAAAATAAACCAATGGGGCAACAATGGAGCAATGGAGCAGAAAGGGGGAAATCCACTTGTCTAGAATAATATCCTGTTTCTTTCTCTTTCTTTCTTCACAGAATGTAAATCTTCTGGATGGGGATGTCTCAAATCTGTGTTTTGTGAAGTGCTTACAGTTGACCCTCAACATTGATGGCTTTGATTTTGCAGATCTGATTTTTCATTGATTTGATTGCTTTCTCTAGGAATCTCTAGATCCTCCAACATAACTCTGTGGACAACATCTGCCAGAAGTCATGCTGGAGGACCTAGAGATTCCTAGAGAGAACATTTCTCTAGGCATGTATAGGTCCTCCAGCACAATTCTGTAGTCAAAGTTCAGCAAATGTTAATCACAGCCTTGCACTGTAGGACTTAGAGATTCCTAGAGAGGTGTCCTATCAGGTAAAACAAAACAAAAACAATGGGTTTTTAAATTTGCATTTCACCCTACTTTCATGGGCATCTTGCACTCCCAATCCCAGCAAATGTGGTGGATCTAGTGTAGATTTGATGCAAAAAATGTTAAAGAATAAAAATGGTTCCAGTTCTTTGAGAACCATTTCTGATAAATGTGTAACAAATTTCCTGGGGATGGGCAAATCTATCAAGTTCAAACCAATTCAGTTCTTATCCCCCCTCCTGCATATTAAATTTGTTCTGTCCTATAACTACAACTATATGCAAGTACTCTTAATGTACACATTTTTGTATGTCTTTTTCTTATCTGCCTTGGGAGAAAGGTGGCATAAAAAATAAATAAATAAATAAATAAATAAATAAATAAATAAATAAATAAATGCGGACATATCAGCACAGAACTTAGTTAAGTTGTGCGGCTTTAAAAAAAGTACGACACTGGTAAATTAGCATTAAAATGTAAATTGAATAATTTCTCACCCAATCTTGCCTTCATGTATGTACACACATCATTATAATATCTGGATATAAAAAAAATAACCTCAAGATGATAGAGAGAATGTAATTTGAGTTAAGTCATCTGTGCAGAATCCTGCCATGAAGCTGTCCTATAAACAACCGTGTGTCAGGAGTAATGGCAAAATGCACAGAGGGAAGACTTTCTGATCTGTTTCCATCTTTAGAAAGGATCCTTAAGCCTGTATCAAGACTAGGAAAGGAGGAAAGAGAAAGAGAAAAAGAGAAAGGCAGGGCAGGGCAGGAGATGCTGAGGTGTAAATGTGCCTCTGTAGGAGGGGAGAAGGAATGGAGGCTTGTTTACTACAGTTTTACTTCATTAATTTTTTAGTCTCAGGTGCAGAACTCAGAGTCTCTCACTGAAATCGCAGAAGCACTGATTGTGGTGTTTGTGACAGTGCCATGGGGCATTTGCATTATTTATTCCAGGCTGTGCTACCCATACAGCTTTCGGGGAATATTTTCAGACAGAATCACTAATTAGCACATATGTGGAATAA
>NC_056525.1:217945446-217994808 GCF_019175285.1 Sceloporus undulatus | reverse complement strand
TCTTCTTCTTCTTCTTCTTCTTCTTCTTCTTCTTCTTCTTCTTCTTCTTCTTCTTCTTCTTCTTCTTCTTCTTCATAAAAAAAGCAGTTGGAAACGTCCCTCATTACTTTTTAATCTCTCCCTCCCCATTTGCTGAACATTATGTCAAAAGATGAAAATTCAAAATGATTCTGGGGTGGGATGTTGCCTACTAAATGAATGGGATATAAAGGAAGGGCACCATGTAGCTGCCCGATGAGTACCTTCGCTGAGCTTCTTATCTTTCTTGAGTCACTCAAACAATTTCAAGGCTCATGTCTGCCAGTGCCTTGAGGAAATGTGACCAGATGCAAGAAACAAGAAGGCTCATGTACCCTCAGTAGTGCACACAAAAGGGATTTGGGGTCACTGCAGTTTTTCTTTGCCCTGAAGCACCATATTGTGATAAACTGCACTCAGCAAAATTCCCTCTCCTACACAACTGCTAGGCTGTGTCCTTGTCCTTTGTTCTTTCATCTTTCTTCCTTGTAAACACTGCTACAATAATGGAGGTCATTTTATCACCTCCACTAGTGCAGATAAAGAAAAGCAGAACTGTAACATGTTAATTAAAACATTTTTCATGCATCGTTTTACTAAGGCTAACAACTCCCTCTCTCCCAGTGTCCTAACTTGGCCTTATTTTGTTGCTATGGCACAAGCCCAAAGTAAACTATGTTTGCATTGTTTTGCATTGCTTTCAAAAGAATCGTGGAAATTGTGTTTATCTCTCATTGGAACCATTGAGACAAATGTACATAGTGCATATATTTGCTAATCTTTTTTTTTTGGAAGTCATGAATATATTGGTAAACAGGAACAATCAAGCAGGCATGATATAAATATATTTATTTCAAGTATTTCTCAACAGTATTTCACAATTTCCCAAAGTAGCTTACAGCATAACAGCAATACATCCTAATGTTGTTATACTAAATATAAACAATTTTATATAAAGTTGATTCCAATAAATATAAAGAATTGAATATTAAATTATTTATATTAAATTTGATGCCATGTAACTATTCTGTATTCATGATAATTATTTAGCCATGATTATGACACTACAGGTGCAATTGTAATTTTCCCTCCAATCTATTTTACAGAGCATTGGTGGTCCATTCTTTTGGCAATTGGAGCATGGGAGAAAGATGTTTTTTGTCAAATTGGGGGTGGGTGGGTTTCAATCTGAAAGAGATTAGGTAAATATACTTAACAGTTAGCTGACATAGAATACTGATCAAATTTTAAATAAAGCCATTCTGGGGTTAGTAGCCAAAAAGCTCATGAGTTCTGTAGATGGTGCTGTACATGGCTGTAGAGCACCAGCTACAGAGTGCATGATGTGTCAACTGACTGCACCTACTGTCTCTCCCTAGTCCTCCCCTCTCATTTTGGCTTTTTAGTGTATGCGTGCTGCACAAACACAGCATCACAAAACCACCTTCCCACAAAGCCTTTGAACCTTTAAATGAATGGATGTGGATGTCCATGTCCTTTGAAGACAGATCACAAGGAAAAATCAAACCTTGTCCTTCTTCAGTGCTGCTGGCTGTAAGCTTTGTCTCTTTGTCTGGAGACCCAGAAGAGAACAGCAGTTTCCTGAGAATCCATTCACTTTCCTGAGACCTAGCAATCCAAAGGCCAACACATGTGCAACTTTGGAGGAGTTATGCTAGAGGACTCCAACCACAACAGCCAGTTAAATTTGTTTAATTTATATCCCACCTTTCTTCCTACGTGGGACCCAAGGTAGCTTATAATATAAGATAAAAGAACTTTATCCCGAATATTGGATGAGAAATGGGTGTAGAAGTCCAGCAGATTTGGAATTAATTTGGAGGAAAATAACATTAACTCTAAAAAGTTTTGCATGTAACTTAGCACATCCAGGAAAAAAAATATTTTGGCAGCTCAGGACTACATACATTATTCTTACTAATATAGTAGCTAGGTCAGTGATGGCGAACCTTTTTCAGTTCGCGTGCCGGGGGCAGGGCTTCTACCCCCAGGATGGGGGCTGGGTGCCACGGCGGGGCTTCCATCCCCTTTTCAGAGGGAGGGAGCCTCTGGCTCCTTCCCCGGCATTTGCCGGCCCCTGAGGGTCCCTTCTGGGGCCGTCAGAGGCCGGCAAAAGGGCCCTTGCCTTTCCTTCGCTCGCTGAGAAAGGGCTCCGTGGAGCCCTTTCTCGGCGAGTGAAGGCAAGCCGGGAGGAGGAGGAGGCTGGGCACGCGTCCCAGCCCTCTCCTTCTCGGCGAGCGTCCCAGCCCCCTCCTCCTCGGCCTTCACTCCGTGTGAAAGGGCTTCATGGAACCCTTTCGAGCGGAGCGAAGGGAAGCCGGGAGGGAAGAGAGCTGGGAGGAGGAGACAGAAGCGCACGCGCCTCTGTCTCTTCCTCCCAGTCTGCCATCCTATAATGAAAACAGAGGCCTGTTACAGACAGCCAAAATAAAGCCGCTTCAAGTCACAGTGGAGGTATAGTGTTTCAATGATGCATGCGTCCTAAGAGTCCAGCAGCCACACCAAAGCCACGCTCCAGTCCTTAGGGCTGAAGCATGGCTTTGGTGTGACTTCTGGACTCTTAGGACGCATGCATCATTGAAACACCATACCTCCACTGTGGCTCGAAGCAGCTTTATTTTGGCTGTCTGTAACAGGCCAGAGTCAGCTATGTCTAAGTCTTAGTTTTATTGGGTGAAGCCCTGCTTAAAAGATGCATGATTCAGATAGACAAACTTATATAAGGTGCTTGTTATGTATTTCCATAAAACCAAACAAATGCTTTAGACTGTTTTAGTTTGCTGTAGTTTTCTTTTAAGCATATCAATCTGCTAGTAGGACCAACTGCCTTTAGTTGGGTAGCATCTGCTCTGGGGCATGTTTAATTATGTGGTGTCTCAATGTATCAGATTCACCTAGGTTACTTGAGAATTGCTTTACAGAAGTGTTAAAATTACAGGCATTGTAGAATCACCTTAGCATTAGAGAAGGGCAAAGGAGAGCCTGCCTGCCTGCTGTTTCACACCCCAAATCTCCTGTTTCATATGCCGATCAAATTGAAGGCTGTGCTGCATTTTCCTTATTCCTGGTATTTTGCCAAAACTAGTCTTGAATGTACCCTTTCTAGTAAGGAGAGATTATATAAAAAGTCACCTGAGCTACATATTTCCTAACTAAATTTATACATTTGAAAGTTAGATTTTATTCACATCTATTTACTTCACACAAATCTTTTCCCCACACACATTGCCAATATATTCTAATTATTTATCATTACAAACAAAAATAAATGCACCCCATAGCCCTAATCAGTGCGTGTGCATGTCTGTGTTCATGGTGGTACATTTAGCTGCTTTTGTGGTGCCTAGTTCCCAACTGTCCTGAATGATGTATTAGGGCAGGACATGCTTGCAGGACTCTTCTGACTATACTGCACAGTAGTATTTGGATGCAATCTTAAAACCCTAAATAAAAAATACAAAATAAATATAAATGCTATATAGAAATTATACCTGTTCCCTTCTTATATATAACTGAAAATTAGTTGTTTATTGTTGTTGTGTGCCTTCAAGTGTTTCTGACTTATGGCAATCTAAGGCAAACCTATCATGGGGTTTTCTTCACAAGTTTCTTAGAGGGGGTTTGCCATTGCCTGAGAGAGTATAACTTGCCCAAGGTCACCTAGGAGATTCACATGGTTAAGCTGGAATTTCAACTCTAATGTCCAAAGTCATGGTCCAATGCTCAGACTACCTTATTCAAAGTGTAAAGAGCACAATCCTTAGCCCTGCAAAAACTGCAGCTCTTCTCCAGCATCCTCTTTTTCTGCACTTAGCTAGTAAGCGCAGCCCCTCCTTAGGGTTTTGTCATCCACTGGGTCAAACCAATAATTTATAGGGGTTACATTAATTTTTGCATGAAAATTCATGCACGTTTTTGTTTGCATTTCTCCTAGTACATGCATTATTTACTGTTTATGTAATATGCATAACTTTGCATCCAATGCACATTTCTTTTGCAAAATCTTCCTAATAAAATGTTTTTTAAATGCTATTATCATTAATACAGGGACTGTTGTGTGCACTTGCACCTGATATATGTTTTTGGCTATGCTCCTATTGGTCAGTGTAACTATGGCGCTCGCACGTGACAAGGGCGCCATAATGGCAGCACCCTTTACATATGGGCACTGCCATTTTGACGTGACGGACACCTAGTGTCTGCACGTCTCGGTGCCCTTGTGACATCGCAAGTGCTCCAACAGCTTTTTGCGGGTTCTTTTTGCTGTGTGAGGGAGCCACGTGATTTGTCCGTTGCGGCTTCCTCTCACAGCAAACCAGGGTGGCGGGAGACCGCCCTTTTGGGCAGTCTGTATCCCGCCAAAGTTAGCATAGAAAGAGGAGGTGGCAGAGGTGGTGGCACTAGTGGAGTGGCAGAGTTATAGTGGCTGTGATTGCTGCAACAATGGATGGTGGGTGGGAAATAACAGTGAAAGCTGTTGGCACAGAGTTATCTCCTGATACAGATGGTTTTCACTGCAATGCCTCTGCTGTTTATTTTGTTGTTTCTTGTCAATAGCCCTTGAGTTGACCTCGCTTCATGCAGATAAGACATCTCCAAGTTGTGCTGTCTTCCACTGCTCTGCTTAGGTCTTGTAGATTCAGGTCTACTCTAGCCATCTGGTATATGGTCTTCCTCTCTTTCTACTACCTTAAACCTTTCCCAGCATTAGAAAAGACAGTAATGTCAGGGAAGGTGGAGGACAATAGAAAGAGAGGGAGACCACACACCAGATGGATAGACTTAATCACGGAGGTCATGGACATGAACCTACAAGACCTAATAGCAATAAGAATCACAACTACATTTCTATACCATTTCATACTGAACTAAGCAGTCTCTAAATAGTTTACAACGTATAAGCTAATTGCCCCCAACAAGCTGGGTATTCATTTAGCAATCTCAGAAGGATGCCCGGCTGAGTTGACCCTGGAATCCCTGGCTGGTATCAAACTCACAACTTTGTAACTATGAGTCTCATCCAGCAGAACTGTTCAGGGTGGTTAAAGAGTTAACCCAACGGTCTTCCACCCTGAACCCTCTATTACAACCAACTAAAGCCTGCTGTAACGCATTCAATGACTTTTTTGCTGATTAAATCTCTCAGATAAGGGTTGATCTTGACGCCAGTATTACAACAAAAACTATAAGAGAGGTGTCCAGTGACTCCATGAACCATGTTAGACTGGATCACTTTGAGTTTGTAAATACCAATGAAGTGTACAAGCTTCTTGAATGTGTAAGGAGGACAAAATGCCCCCTTGATCCTTGCCCATCTTGGTTGACCGCCCAGGGAAGGGATGCAGTAACAGCATCACTTCAATCTATAATTAATGCATCCCTCAGGGAAGGGAAATTTCCATCTAAACTTAAACAAGCAGTGGTAAATCCACTGTTAAAAAAAACTCTCCCTAGACCCCTTGATAAGAAACAATTATAGGCCAGTCTCTTTATTACCATTCCTGGGCAAAGTGATCGAGAGGGCAGTTGCCTTCCAACTCTAGGCTGTCTTGGACGAAGCCGATTGTCTAGACCCATTTCAAACTGGCTTTAGGTCGGGATATGAAGTTGAGACTGCCATGATTGCCTTTGTCAGTGATCTCCATCTGGGCATTGACAGGGGAAGTGTGACCCTTCTGGTGCTCTTGGACATCTCAGCGGCATTCAGTACCATCAACCATGGTATCTGTTTGGAACACCTGAGGGAGTTAGGCATAGGGGGCACTGTGCTCTGGTCCTACCTCTCGGGCAGATTCCAGATGGTGATGCTGGGAGACAGCTGCTCTCATAAAAGAGAGCTGACATCTGGCGTCCCTTAAGGTGCCATTCTATCTCCCATGCTGTTTAAGCCACTGGGAGAGATCATCCAGAGACATGGAGTGTGGTGTTATCAGTATACTGATGACACCCAAATCTATTTCTCTATGTCTCCAACTGTTGCAGTGACCAAGGATGGCATCTCTCCTCTAAATGCCTGTCTTGAGTCAGTAATGGGCTGGATGAGGGAAAACAAACTCAAGCTGCATCCAGAGAAAACGGAGGTGCTCACGATAGGTACTCCTGGTCCAGGGATGGAGATTTGCCAACCAGTCCTGGATGGGTCACACTTCCCCTAAAGGACGAAGTTTGCAGTTTGAGAGTACTTCTGGACTCGTCTCTACAGCTGTCATCTCAGGTGGAGACAGTGGCCAGGAGTGCTTAGTACCAACTTTGGGTGATCTGCCAACTGCACACCTACCTGGCCCAGAGGGACCTTGAAGCAGTAGTACACACACTGTTAATCTCTCATCTTGATTTTTGCAATGCACTCTACATGAGGCTACCTTTGTACCAAGTTCGGAAGCTTCAATTGATCTAAAATGCTGCAGTCAGACTGGTCACAGGAACAACCAGATCTGACTATATTACGCCAATATTTAATAATAATAATAATAATAATAATAATAATAATAATAAATTTTATTTATATACCGCTTTTCCAAAAGATCAAAGCAGTTTACATCAAGATCTCTTCATTGGCTGCTGATCAGCTTCTGGGCACAATACAACGTGTTGGTTATTACCTTTAAAGCCCTACATGGCTTGGGCCTGATTTACTTAAAGGAACGCTTCTCCCTACACAATCCGCCCCGCACTCTCAGAACATCAGGGAAGAAACTATTGGAACATAGGAAAATTAGACTAACTATAAGTTCCCATAAAGCATTTACAGCCGCAGTCCCTAAATTATGGAACAACTTACCGGAAAAGATGTGTCTCATTACCACCTTAGAAGCCTTTAAAAAGGCACTCAAGACGGATCTCTTCTGGCGGGCCTATCCACCTGACCTTTTATAGCTGATTTCATGGAATATTCCCACTCTGACTTGATAGCATGGAAAATTGACGATGATTTGGCCTTTCAGTGATTGGTAGTAATATTGCTGTTGTTTTATTGATTGTATTTTTAGATAATATTGTATTTTGTATTGTACTGTTGTTTTTAATCTCTGCTGTAATCCCACCTCGATCTGCAGGGAGAGGCAGGAAATACAAATAAAATGTATTATTATTATTATTAGTAGTAGTAGTAGTGAGTGACTGCTGTACTGGCAGTTAACCACTGTGCCACCAGGGCACCATATCCAGAGCAGGGGAGGATGGGGGGGGGGTTGGCGAGGTTTCATCCACAGGGTTGCCAAAAGTTGGGTATGACCTGAAGTCAGTAAGAAGAAAATGAGTTGTCCCTTCTCATGATGTAGCCAAAGTGTGACAACTTCAATTTGACCATCTTAGCTTCTAGGGCCCTGTTCAACGGCCCGTTTGTTTGTATTTTTGGCTGTCCATGGTATCCTTAGCAGTCCAGCACCACATCCCAAATTAGTTGATTTTATTTTTATTCACTTTCTTCACTGTCCAGCTCTCATATCTGTACATAGTACTGGAGAATACAACAAGAAGGAGGAAATCTGCTGTTTATAGGCCCTCCTTAAAAAAATGACCTACATTGGTATAGTGCACCCTTGCATCAGTGTAGATCATAAAAAGACTCCAAATGATGTAAGTATTTTTTCAAATTAGATAATTTTATCACACATTTTAGAGGAGTATGAATTTCACACACACACACAGAGCATCTTTATTAAATTTATTAAATGTATATAAAATTTTTAAAAAGCCCAATGACATTAATAAGCAAACCAAACAGAACAAAACAGAAGCAAAACTACACACATTAAAACCTATGCTATACAAATAAATTGAACATATTAAAAGAGACATCCAACTGATACATACTGAAAGTATCTAGCTGTCTGGGAAAGAGGCCAGCAGTCGATAGCAAGCAAAACAAACAAAGATAATGGCAAAGCAAAAGAACAATAAAATACAGTGTCTGATACAATTCAAGTTCTGAGTATCAAACGGCCAGAAGCCAGAGCATACCAACAGTTCCCAAAGCAAGGTTGTTTAGTCAGTCCAAGCATCAGGGTTCGAATAATTAGAATAGTCAACCAGTCCAAGAATCCAGAGTTTCAGCAAACAGAATTGTCAATCTAAAGTCCAAGGGTCCAGTCAAGGAAATCAGGCAACAAGAGAGACTCTGACAAGGATGCTTTTACCAGGGAAGCCATGTAAATGGCTCTGGCATTCTTCCTAGGCTTTTATCTCCAGCTCTAACTGGTGCAGCTGTTCTCTATTTGCTCAGCATTTCTTATAAATTCTTTGTGAGCGACACTAAACCTCTCTTTCGGATCTTTGTTGGCAAAGGTAAGTCTGCCTCCTCCTTCTTCTCAGTGCCCAAGCTAGCAGGAACCTCTGCTACACTAGTGCTGGGTTCTTGCCTGTCCTCATTGGCAGCAGTCTCTGCTGGCACAGGCACTGAGGGACCAGGGCCAGGATCAAGCTTCCTCCTCTGAATTTCCAGCTTCTTCACAGGGCATGACATAAACTCTATATATCATTATCACACCCTCTTAGACCAACATATCCTTATCACCAAATAATTCTAAACTCCAAAGTAACTATAAATACCATCTAAATATCAGTCAAGCTATACCTATATCCATTAATAAAACAAAATATAATAACTATATGCCTACTCAATCCTTGCAGTCAACTATCCTCAAGCCCAATACTCATTAAATTCCATGCTGTTGTTTTCCACTATGCCATACATAAATTCCAGTCTCTCAAAAATTAGTATTAAGTATGAATTTCTGAAGAATAACTTAGTTCAAAAGTAAAAAGTTCCAAATTTACATTAATACACTGGGACAATCTTCTGAGTGAATATTGCACTGCAAAGTGAAATTCTCTCTATATATCTATTCAGACGCAAGTTCTATTGAGTTCAATAGGACTTATTCCCTGATAAATGTTTATAGGATTGCAGCCTAAAGTGATTGTTAAATTATCCCCCCCCCCCCCCTTTAAGCAACTCCTAAAATAAATGTGATGGAAAACTAGAGTTGGATGATTAACTGTGATGTTTCCAATAGACCTGCTGCTACATTTCAATTAACTGTTCTTTAATTATGGAGACTCATTAATCTCCTAGAGTTCTTTTGGTAGGCACCAACTGATATGAGACCCTTGTAACTCAAGTCTTCTTTCCCTTAGGGTGAACATGACTAGTTTAATTTGCCTGAGGGCTTTTGACTGTAAAATCCCAAACAGATTTAAACAAGGAAACCAAAGGAACAGCAGCAAGATCCCAGACCGAGACAGATGTTTCTTCTCAGTGATGTACAGGTCTTCCTATTCCCAGGAAAACAGTTTTGAATTTTAATATTTTCCATCAAGTTTCTTCAGGTGTGGAACTACAATCTATTATGTGCACTCAGTACAACAGACCGTGCCAGTCAGAAGAAAATTAATGCTTGTCTGTAGTATATATACACCACATTATTTCAGGGCTGGCCTAAGAAATTTTTTGGCTGAAACAGAGTGGAAAATGGCACCTTCTTCAGTTACAGTGTCACTTGAGACAGAACCTCTTCTCCAGAAGTAAATATACAATCATGGGGTTTATTCACATGGTACAATTAAAGCACTTTGATCCTACTTTAATCGCCATGGTTCTGTGACCTTGAACTGAAATGTAGATGTTGTGCATCAGACAAAAGCTACAGGGAAACTGACACATATGCAAGACACCAACTGCATTCTGGACTCTGTGTGTCAAAATGGTAAAAGGGGCAAGGGAGGAAGAGTTGAGGAGTTGCTGCTTTTGTCTTCAATATCTGCTGCTTAATGATATCCTTACCACACGTCTGCATTCTTGACACTTGTTTAGCAAATTCAGATGACATAAAAATACAATCAGAAAGAAAGAAAGAGAAAGAAAAACATTAGAATCAGAAATTTCTAATTAGAATAAGAAATTAGAATCAGAAAGAATAGACTCTTAGGCAGTCTATTCCATTGCCAAACAGCTCTTACAGTCAAGAAGTTCTTTCTAATCTCTTTTCTTGTAATTGAACCCTTTGGAGAAATTTGAATCCAAATTTCTTCAGGATGGCACCATGCTGCCTTATGACTCTTCAAAAACAAAATAAAACTAATCAGATATAGCTATGTCTTTCTAAAAAGTCACAGGGAATATAATCAAAGATTGTTTCATTGTAGAATTCTGGGCTCTTTGGCTAAGGCAATACATTTCTTCCCAATCTTATAAAACAGGAAATGTGGCTTTTAGAAGGTAATATGTTGTGCTATATATTACATGAAATGATAGATCATTGCCTATTGCAAAGAGCATTCTACAGACATGTTAAAATATATGTGCAAGTCCACTGGAATATATGCATAAGCAATGTAGTTTTATTTATGTCTCAGCTCATAAAAGTCTTTTTCTCTGATGACCTGGGGGAGATGTCAGAAATTAAATATAAAAGCTTTAGAGAATGTATTTATTTCAATATGCAGAGGCACACAAACACTTTCCTTTGTCTTTATAGTGTAGTTCTCTATACCTCCCACCCTCATCATTAAAATCATGTGAAGGGACAACAAGAATGGCTCAGTTGGCCCTTTTTGAATAGGAGAAACATCACCACATGGAGTGTTCTTCATTAGCAGTTCTTCATTAAAATCACCAGGAACATGGAGTAATATCTAACAATAAGAAACATAAAACTTTAACAGGCTTGGCCTCTGGGACTGTCCAGGCCTCTGAGGAGATGAGGTGGCCCTCAGCTGCTCCTATATAGTTTCTACCTCAAGATGAAAACTTTTCCTCTTATTCCTCCCATGGGAATAGACCTGTTACTATGGAGGTTTATGAAAGTGAAACATGTGTGTCTAATGGTCCATATGTTTTGTTTCTAAAAATGTTGATGTTGCTAGCCATGTACAGGCTCTTAAAGGCTAGAGCACAACAGGCTCCATCTCGGGCGCTTTGTCGTTGCATGTCCCTGTGGTCCTCCATGCATTGGAAGGGTACCTTTTCCTGCAGGACACTTTCTCAAGCTGTGTAGGTCTCTTTCCTGTTTGAGAACTCTGCATAGTCAGCATTCTAAATCATGCATGGACCGTACTCAACTAGAGAAAGGGCTGAGTTTTAGAGTCTACACCCACTACAGGACCATGGAGATTAGTCATAGAGATTTGAGAGAGGTCAATGGCAATAGATTTGTCCCTGCTTCACCTAATTCTAATGGAGGATGGGCAGGGATGAATAGAGTGTATGTGTCCAGGTTGTTATACAGTTGGCTCTCCATACCAACAGAATTTTCATCCTTGGATTCAGCTATCCCTGACTTGAAAATATTTTTTAAAATTCCAAAAAGAAAACTGTGATTTTGCCAATTTATATAAGGAACATCATTTCACTGTGCCATTGTATTAAGTGGGACTTGAACATCCATAAAGTTTGTTATCCAAGAGGGCTCCTGGAACCTAACCCCAGAAGACATTTATTTATTTATTTATTATAATTATTTATATCCTGCTCTTTTCCCAGGGTTAGGACTCAGGGCAGTTTACAACATTAAAAAACACTATATAGTTAAAAACATTAAAATAGTATATTAAAATAGAATTAAATTACTACAATAATTAAAACAAATTCAGTGCTAAAATCATGTACTTTAAATATTAAAATGCTTAAAATACATTAAAACAATATAACAAGATGCCATCACATGCCTTAAAAACTTTGTTTTAAAAGCCTCTCTATACAAGTAGCTCTTAGCCCGCCAGTGGAAGGATAACAAGGAAGGGGCCATTCTGGCCTCCTGGGCCAGGAGTTCTAGGGTCTAGGGACGGCCACAGAAAAGGCCCTCTCTTGTGTCCCCACCCACCATGCTTGTGATGGTGGTGGGATGGAGAGAAGGGCCTCCCCTGAGGAGCTTATAGCTCGGTCTGGCTCATATAGGGAGATATGGGCCCCAGACAGACAGGCCAAAATAAAGCTGCTTTGGGTCAGTTTGGAGGTATGCTATTTAAATGATGCATGTGTAGTAAGAGTCCAGAAGCTGCGCCAAAGGCACAATTCAATCCTAATAGCCTGGACCTGAGCCATATAGTAAGGACCCATTGTAGAATTATATTATTTATGAAGTCAAAGGCTTTCATGGCTGGCATCCATAGCTTTTTGTTGGATTTTCGGGCTATGTGGCCATGTTCTAGAAGAGTTTATTCCTGACGTTTTGCCAGCATCTGGAGATGCCAGCCACAGATGCTGGCGAAACATCAGGAATAAACATGGCCACATAGCCCGAATTCCTCCTCCAAAAAAATTATATTATTTACCCAACTCAGATCACTGAGACTGGATTATGAAGGAAACAGCAACAATGCTGCTATAGTTGCATGGCACTGTATGTAGAACCCAACATTTCAGGTCAGAATGTGCATATACAACCACATCAGCATTAGTCTTCACAGTATGCCAGAGACCTGCTATATTGGGTGCTGTAAGTGGATATTTTGAACAATACAGAGATGTGTGGACCATACTAATACTGGAACATGTTAATTTATCAAGTGTTCATTCAGAAGTCAATTCCACTCTGCTTCCACATGCATCTGCAAAAACTTTTTTTTTTAAAGTGTGAACATTTGCATTGAAACGCATCAAAAGACCTACCAAAATTTGTACAGAAATTCATGTACAAATACATCTTGGCATACACTTGACCTTAAAACATCAATCTTTGAACAAATTTTGGTATTTTTTTGAGGAGAGACTTTGTTGCAAAATCTCTAATGGCTTAAAGCTTGAAAAAGAATGGTGCTGTGATGTGGATAGTAGTTTAAGAACTGTGCATCAGGTTGGTCTACTTAAAAACGCAGACCAAACAACATCCTTGAGCCATCACAGTTTATGGCAGGCATTTTAAATGACTTGGCCACGGTCATCAGTGTGCTCAAGCATGTGCAGTGACCATATGGCAGAAATTTAAAATGGATGACACTGGACTGTCTAGCTGACACTTGTGTCACATCAGTCAGAATGAACAACCTAGCTACGCTGTATGAAGACAGAAAGAGTATGAAGGTGGAGAAGAAAAAATGTAAACATAAAAGGAATGGAAAAGGGCAACTAAAAATTAAATTGTTCAGTTGTTCAAATGCCCATGAAATTTGCTTATGTTGTGAAATAACAACTAAAAGTTGTTTTATTTAAAGTTAGTCGATATTTCTCTACATAAGCAAACTTCATGGGCATTTGAACAACTGAACAATTAAAAAACACTAAAGAGCTCTTTGCTTTCTCCCATCAGGGTTTTTCCCCTGGTTGTTATAATTACTTTCTTGATCAAAGCTAAGCCAGATGTTTCACCTTTTCTCTGTGTGGCTGAACACCAAAGTACAGCATCTTATTCTTCCCATGATCTTTCACCACTAGGCACATCACTTTGCTTCTGGAAAATTGTGCTGGTCAAGATATGGCTGTGCTGCAGTTTAAGCCAACAGCCAACAGCTGGGCTTATAAATATTAACTAGGCCTGTCTTGCTGGAGCAAACTTTGTTCTCAAAATAGAGGACATAATTTTGGCCACGGGGTCTCTTTTTTTCCATGTTCAGGAACAAAGTGTATGCACAGAATGTATGCTTGTGAGGTTGTATATTTGAAATCTCTAAGCAGATCACTGACTGACAGATGTTTTTATTTATTATTGATTTTTTTAGATGCTACAGTTAGCTGCTACTATGATTCCCATGTATGGCATGATACAGAGCCTGCTGCTATCAGCACAAATTGTCGTTTCCTCCTTCACAAGTAGGACTTGCACTTTGTGAAGGTTCTCAGCAATTCCATAGCCCTCACTTACTGAACCACTGGACTTGGAAAGAAACACAGGGTTAGGTCAAGACTTACTGTATACAGAATTGTGTTAAAATATATTTCTAATTTGTATGGAAAATGTTCAGATGTGTCAATGGTTAACTAAAGTTTAAAATGGTTCCTGTTGAAGGCCAGAAAGTCTAGGCCTGGAAGAACAAGTCTTCAAGGACATGTGCTGAGACATAATATAAACAAATGTATTATTGTTATGGTCTTGTGTAGTATGGTGACTTCATGGGAAAGAGGTGTGTCCACTTGGTGGGAAGGATGATCTTTTGAGAGAACAAAGACTGATGTCACATTCGAGCTTCTAGCATGGACTCTGAAAGAGAATAGATGTATAGTAGCTTGCTGTAAAGTGTAAATAGCAACAAAGTTAATAAACCCTCATTTGAGTGAAAATCTGTGTAGAAGTTACTTTGATATTGAGTAGCTGAGAAGACTGCATCTGTTCCAGTTGGTACCAGTTCAGAACCACTGGCAGAACGAGACATCACCCATCCCAAAGATCTTTTTTCTCTAACAAATTGATCCCTTGTAGACATGTGGCAAAACAATTGTGGGTAGCTCAGGACCACTAGGAGTTTATCACACCAGCCTCATAGGGCACCACAATTGTGTTAGTCTAGGAAACACAAACATATGGGGCTGGGGACAATCATGACCACACAGTTATTTCAAATTGCCACAGTGCTGGTTCTGTCCCAGTTGCTGTCTTCCTCATATTGGCCTCCATAGCCCTGCCTCTCTATGTTACCCCTTTTCAGCATGCCTTTCAGTCTGTATTTCTTTTTTGTTTTCTCTTTAGTGTAACTGAGAAATCATGGCAATCCAACAAACAAACAAACAAACAAACAAACAAACAAACAAAGGAAATAGATAAAATTGGGCAGGGGAAGAGAAAAACAGCCTGCTTGGGAATAGCAAGGGCGAGCAGGGAGAGGGGGAAAGGAGAAGAATCACATCCACTTGCAACCTGAGACATACTGGAACTACTTTGAAAGGAACTGATCATCAATAGTGGAAAAGCAGCATGGTTGGGAGGTATTGGCAGGTTTTACCCATCAATGAGAAAGTATACTCCAGCAATGGATGGACTACAGACCAGCTACTGCACAGAAACATTGTCATATGATTAGGTATGGCTACAGATGCTACAATTCTGCTCTAATACCACTTTTCAAAGCTCATGTGATAAAGTCATTAGCTTCCAGGGGCTGTTTAAAGCATAAATGAGGGCCAGAACAGATCGACAAAAAGCCAGCTTCCTGGCATTTGGGGGGCATGGCATACTCACAATGAATGCCCCCAAGCTGGCAGGAAGGCACTGTGAAGCCACCTGCCTGTTTACACAGCAGCAGCTTTTTGGTTCTCTGATGGTGTGGCGTTTAGACGCCACAGGAAAGCTGAAAAGCCGCAGTGGTGGTCGAAAGGGCACCTTTTTCCAGTGCAAAAAGGAGATGTGTTTTGTTGCTTCATTTTGTGCCAGGAAAAAGCCGGATTGATGCTGTGGCATGTTGTTGCTGTGACCCTCATCTAACAGTCAAAGGGGCAGCATTAAACTGTCCCAATACGGTCGTCTGTTTCAGCCCTAAGTTTTCTGGATCCAATAGTCTAGACCAGGCTGGACACATTCAGACTGAATATGTGCCCTCAATTCTCCCTAGTGCAGCTCCCATATCTATTCCCTCTTGCTGCAACATGAACCCCACAAACCATAGTCCTCCAAACAGATAATTGCAAGAAATCTTGGAATGTCTTGGAATTGAAAAAGAAACCCACTCAAGGGTGGGAATAAAACAGTGTAGCTGGTGCTGGGAATTGCCATAAAATAGTTCAGGACAGAAAACCTTGAGAACTACACCAACAATTCCCAGTGTCTTGCACAACTGCCCTGTCTGGGAGAGTTCTGAATGTATTACCCTTGGGTCTTTAAAAAACAAACCAGCTAGAAAAATAATATAATAATATTATATTATTTCTTTTTCTTTATTATATTATTTCCTCTTTCTTTAAAAGAGGAAGTGATTGGATGGAAAGAGAAAGACAAAAGCTCCAACAGAATACATCTAGAAGGGTTGTGATTTTGAGCAGGGTTCAAAGATGGAAAGGGAATGGTCAATGAAAGTCCAAAGAAGGATCAAAATAGTCCCTGGCCCTTCAAGAGTTGGTCATTTCTGATCTAGACATTCTAAGAACCTTTCAGAAAGAGTGTGGTGGGTATTAAAGAAGGTGAAAGAAGAAATCTGGAATGTTTTACCTAATATTAAAATGCTAGCTCAGCTCTGTAAGTCTATCTACATTCTTCTCCTGGCTCAGCTTGGCTTGTACCAATGAGTGTAGCAGTAACTAGGGCCGACCAGTAAAACCTTGTGCAAACTGAGAATCTGGCAACATTGCATAGTGTTCTGTGGTGCCCTTCACTAGAAAAGCAGCAAAGTGCTGTTGGCCAGCTGTGTAGGTGTGTGAAAGGATTAGGGCAGGGGACGCATCCAAATCGGGAAAACATTTCAAATCTTCAAGGAGATGAAGATTCCCTTGAAATCTTCCTCACACCTGCCAAAACTCATTTTGCAGGTTTTTTTTTGTGATTCTCAGTGTGGGTACTTTGGTCCCAACTTGAACTTTCAAGAAGTACATACAGATAGTTTTATGGGGAAATGCCTGTGAAGCATAATTAAGCCTTTGCCTTCACAATCTGTGTTCTCAGGAGATACATTCTGTGTAACTCAGGTGCAGTACAGGCTGCTAAAAAATGGTGGCCTGCCTGTGCCTGTTTTTCCTCTGGAGGGGAGCCACAGCCGCCAAACCACATGGCTTCCCTTTGATGGAAAAAGAACCAGAAAAAAGCGGGTTCTAATAATAATAATAATAATAATAATAAATATTTATTTGTATCCCGCCTCTCCCTTTTTGAGGATCGAGGCTAAAGCCGCAGAGGCAGCATAACAAGTGTGCCATTGGTGCACTCGTTACGTAAGAGCCGCATGGCAATGTCTTGATGCCGCATGGCACTTACGTAACAATGGCGGCGCCCATGTATACAGGGCACCACCATTATTATGCTGCCACTACATAGTAGGGTTGCCGGGCATACGGTCGCTCCGTCCCTGTGCAACCCTAGTATGTGGCCAGGCCGGAGCATGGCCTGGACCACGCCTCAGATACCTCCAAAACCACCAGAGAATGCATGAAATTACAAAAAAACAAAACAAAAACAAAAATAAAAACTACATAGTAGTCACAATAAAGAGAAGAGCATATGTGATTTAATGGAATTTGGAGTCCAATTAAGTGATAGGACACTATAGGGCGTGTCATATTACTAAGCCATTAATGCAAGCCCCAAGAGTTCTCTGAGGCATAAGGCCAAAAAGGAAGTGCTTTAATGGCCTGAAAAGGCATGCCTTGTCATGTCCCTTTGTTATTACAACACAAACTGTTCATTTTTCAAGAACAAAACACAAATCAGAAAACAAAAGAAAAGCCAATGTGAAAGTATGCAAACTGACTTTGAAGACTTTCCTCCATATTACTATGTAGAAATTTGATTTGCTTTAAAAGGTGTTCCAACCATCTTGGCAAAAAAAGAAAATAGGAGTTGCAGTAATATCTTAAGGATAAACTTGGTGCCTAAGGCGGGATACCGACTGCCCCAAAAAGGCGGTATATACATGCCTTGTTTTACTGCGCGAGGGAGCCGTACCGGACAAACCGTGCGGCTCCCTCACGCAGCAAAAAGAACCTGCAGCTTTTAATAAGTGATGTGCTTTAATAATGAAATAGTTTAATTCTATTTTCATGCTCAGTTTTGTACGTTTTTAATTGTGCTATTCTTTTAAATTGTAAGCCTCTTTGAGACCCAAATTTGGGGGAAAGCAGGATAATAATAATAATAATAATAATAATAATAATAATAATAATAATATCATCATCATCATCATCATCATAGAGAAGATGAGACATCTTTCTCCCTTTCTTCCTCTGCTTCATCTTCTGTTATGATTTAAACCATTTGATTTGTATCATGGGGTAATTTTTAAAAACCTAACCAAGAGTAATACTGTCTTGTATTTCTAAGCAAGATACAGACAGCTATTACATTATAATTTTAATTAATCCTTATGGGACAGAAGGGGAGAAAGGTACAGAAGTAAACAGGTGGTGTTTGGGGGCATAGGGACCTAGAATTCAAACTGCCCAGTGTACAGATGGGTAACACAGAGAAGGGGATAAAATGAATCTAAAATGGAATACAAAGCCTGTGAATATGAATTTGCATAAGTGTCACTTCTTTCAAAGACAATTTACATTTTAAAAGAGGTTTTATTCATCTGTAAGCATCTCTCTCTCTCTCTCTTTCTCTGTATTTTTTAAATATGCTTGCATTTTTAAAAATCTGCTTATATTCCATATATAATGCAACCACAGGACAACAGTGAGAGACTGTATACAGTGAGAGACCTTAATAGTTCAAAAAGTAAACAGTTCATTTAACTTCAAAACCTACATATTTCATGAAACCAGATCTACTTGGAAAATCCCACATTATATAAACAATTCAATTAATCCATAAATAATACATATTAATGCTTACAAAAACAGACCCTTTATTTTGCACTGCCTGCTTAGAAAAATAATGTTATAAAAAGAGAAAGATCAATCAGTCAATCAATCAGTTAATCCACTTATCATATGTTACAATATTTCTAACAATCCACTAATTTTTATAATCAATTCAGTATTCAAAAACCTGGCCACACACCAATGATTTCCCCAATATCATTCCACCTTTAATATTACCTCAGTTAATATATTTAATATATTTCAACTACTGGGAATACAATAACAGTAGTACTGAATACTGTACAATGAAGTACACAGGAAGTCACAATGGTGAGATCCAGAGATGGATGGAAGCCGCACCCAAAGTCTTGCTGGACTTTCACATCATACAATTATAGTGTTATGCAGTCAGCTTAACAGCTATGACTGCACCCTGAGAATGGATTTTTTTAAAAAAGGGGGGCACAAACATATTTATGAATTTTTGCATGTAAATGAATAGTGCTTATAGGTTTAGGTGGCAACTGAAGAACCATGACGAGCTCAACCTTTACAGATGTGTTCATTTCTGCCATGGGTTTCCCTTCCTGAAGACAGACGTTGAGGGGACAGACATGGCAAGCAACATGCAGTCAAGATGTTGTCAAATGTTTCCAAGGTGTGGTGTCCCCAACTCAGATCATGTGAATCTTCTCCTACAAAATAAACACATGAAAGAAGTGCACATATCTATCTTTCCTATAACAAATAATAATAATAATGATGATGATAATTTACTTGTTCACCCCCCCCTTTTTTTTTACACCCGCTTTTAAAATTTTATTTTTGGAGAATGCCATTGTCTCCTGCACTGGTTCAGCTGTTATCTGCTAGTTTTCTTTTCCTCCTTAAAGAATCACCATGTTCGCTGTGTAATAATTGCAAGCAAATAACACCTGCAAGAGGATCACATTCAGATAGGGAGGGAAGAGAAGAGCTGGAAGCATCAGAATTCCACTAATGCTTGGTGACTGATCTTGTTAGCACACATCATCTGTCATCATAGCATGGTGACCTAAAACAAGAATCTCACACTGAAGAACCACCAGCAAGGAAAAATGTGTTATTATAATGTGCCTTAGTCAGACCTCCTTTATTCTGCTCCCCCCAGCCGTCTCTTTGAACGGAACTTGATTGTCAGCATTATACACAAGTCCAGACAATGCTTTCAATAGAAGCCTTTTTGGAAGACAATTAAAGAAAGCATGATAACGGGATTTGTCACCATGATGTGGCTGCTATTTGAGCAGGCATTATAATAATGAAAGAAAGTTTTATACTAATTGAAAATGTGAATCAAATTCAGCTGTCTCTCTGCCTCTCTCTCTCCCTCTTCTCTTTAATTTCTCTTGGATAAAAGCCAATTAAGATCATCTGTCTAATGCATCTATTCACCCCTTGCTGCAACAATGTGTCAATTGTAATGGATGTCTAATAAACTCAGACTTTCCAGGACAGAATGCTGAGTGCATAAAACAATCAGTGAGAAACATGGGTGCATACCTGCAAAATGTTTTGGCAAGAGAAAGATTTCACCTTGGAAAGGGGCTCAGAGTGGGATTTCCCCCCCCTTCCTTTTCTCGGGGATATGCATAAATTAGGGGGAATGTGCCTTTCTTTCATGCAATTTCTCAGTTATACAAGCCCAAGTGCATTTAGCTTGCACATGCAACACTCTGGATTTTCCCACTCTGAGGGAAAAATAACATTATGTGTACACTGAGAGCCAGCATGGGGTAGTGGTTAATGGGTTGGGCTAAAAGGACCTGAAAGACTAGTATTCATGGCCTCACAATGAAAGTCATTGAGTGACCTTGGGCGAGTCGCTCATTCTCATGCCAGTCTAACCAAGAGATCTGTGAGATTCTTTCAGACTTCTGGATGAGTGTAAAAATATGTTGAGTGTAATATGTGAACTCTTAACTGTATGGGTGTATAGAATAATAATCTGTATACTGGGTATATGTGTAGAACATTATATGTGAATAACTATATGCAAGTATAGATCAACAATCTGTATATTTGTGTACAGATCCAGAAGGTAGCATGTAAACACTCCTTGTGTTATTCCAGTGAAGAATCATGTATATATTTCCTGAGTCTCTTGGGAAGAAGGCAGGGTTATAAATATTGTAGATATGGTGTTTTTGTGGGTGTGCTTAGAATCAAAAAATCATAGAGTTGGAAGAAACCACAAGGGCCATCCAGTCCATGCAGGAACTCGCTATCAAAGCATCCCTGACAGATGGTCATCCAGCCTTTATTTAAAAACTTCCAAAAAGGAGACTCCACCACTCTCTGAAGGAGTGTGTTCCACTGTCGAACAGCTCTCACTGTCAGGAAGTTCCTCCTAATGTTGAGGAGGAATCACTTTTCCTGTAGCTTGCATCCATTGTTCTGGGTCCTATTCTCTGGAGCTTGCTCCATCCTTAATATGACACCCCTTCAAATATTTAAACAGTGCTTGCTGAGTTGTCTTTTCTACTGAACTATTATGAAGATGGTTTTTTTTTGACAGAGCTTATGTCTTCCAGGGTTGGTCCAAAGAAAAGACATTTGCTGTATATTAAGTGAACAATGGATCCATAATAAGCAATCCAAAAATACTGTAAAACAATTCTATGGGAATAGGGGAAGCTTCCATAATCAGAATGTTTGGGTACTTGCCAAGGGCCCACACACCACCAGGAACCCAATGGGATAAAAGATCCTGAAGCTGCTTCCCCTATTCTCTGTTGCAACCATTTTGTACAGCCAACCTCACAATGCCCCAGATGATAGCAGTGGCATGATGGTTATGGCACTAGTTATTTTCTGCTTCTTGTAGGATCTCTACTATGAAAGCCTACAGGTTTTAGAAGTGATGATGAGGAAGGGAGAAGCAGGAGCTACTTTTGCTGAATGAGAGAAAGGACCCCTTGTGGATGTCAAAAGACCTCCAAAACCAGGCACTGTCACTCTCTGCATTGCATGTGTGTGTCTGTATTTTCTTAACAATCTTGGAAGACCATTTTTATATAGACATGCCATGGTTCCAAGGTTGACTGAGTCTAGCAAACGTGGTTTACACATTACAGCTTGGTAACCTACCTACCCAGATCCACTTTATTACAGGGGTGGGGAACCATGTGGTTTTCCATAAATTTTTTACTCTAAACACTGCCAGGCCCAGGCAGTGTGGCCAGTGGTCTGGGATAATGAGACCAATAATAAGGAGGGCCACTGGTTCTCTGTAACACTGATCTTTTAAGCTAGAGCAGCTGACCTTTATTTCTACACTGATATCTCATTTTTCAAAGTTGTTGTTGTTATTGTGGCCTTCAAGTCATTTCCAAGTTATGGTGACTTTAAGGGGACCTTATCACATGTGTTTCTGGGGCTGAGAATGTGTAACTTGCCTAAGATCACCCAGTGGGTTTCCATGGCTGAGTGTGGAATCAAACTCTGATCTCCAGACTCATAGTCCAACACTCAAACTACTACACCATGCTGGCTCTTTTTCATAGTTATACACTCATAAAGCAGCTCACAAACCACGAAGAGGTGGGACACAAATTTGTATACATCTATAGAAACAATACTATCAAAACTAAGAAATTATGCTAAATTTGATTCAAAACAAACTGCAGAAATAACTGCTTTAACTGCCCTGGCTCAGTGCTAGAGAATCCTGGGAACTGCAGTTTATTGGGGCACCAGAGCTCTCTGACAGAGAAGGCTAAATGAATAAAAAAACTATAGTCCCCAGAATTCCATAGCATTGAGCTATGTGTTTTGAACCTTTGATGTTGCTGAGAATGGAACAAACAGTAAGTCAAGGAAAGGCCAGTCTGCACATCAGTTGTGAAGTTTTCTTTAAACTCTTCACTGAAGGTGCAAGGTACAGTCGGCCCTTCTTATACACGGATTTCTTATGCATGGATTCAAGCATCCATGGTTTGAAAATGTTCAAAAAAAGTATAAATTTCAAATATTAAACCTTGATTTTTCATTTTTTATAAGGGACACCATTTTGCTATGTCATTATATTTGATGGGACTTGAGCATCCACGGATTTTGTTATCTATGGGGGATCTTGGAACAAAACCCCAGTGAATAATACACTGTATTGGGAACATAAACTATCAAATTTGCAGATGACACCAAATTAGGAGTAGCTAATACCCCAGAGGACAGGATCAAGATTCAAAATGACCTGAACAGATTAGAAAACTGGGCCAAAGCTAACAAAATGAAATTCAACATGGAGAAATGTAAGGTACTGCACTTAGGGCGAAAAAATGAAATGCACAGATATAGGATGGGGGACACCTGGCTGAATGAAACTACATGTGAAAGGGATCTTGGAGTCCAAGTAGACCATAAGTTGAATATGAGTCAACAGTGCGATGCGGCAGCTAACAAGGCCAATGTGATTTTAGGCTACATCAATAGAAGTATAGTGTCTTGATCAAGGGAAGTAATAGTGCCACTCTATTCTGCTTTGGTCAGGTCCCACCTGGAATATTGTGTCCAGTTCTGTGCACCACAATTAAAAAAGGACATTGAGAAACTGGAGCATTTCCAAAGGAGGCTGACTAAAATGGTGAAGGGTCTGGAAACCATGTCCTATGAGGAACGCCTTAGGGAGTTGGGTATGTTTAGCCTGGAGAAGAGAAGGTTAAGAGGTGATATGATAGCCCTATTTAAATATTTGAAAGGATGTCATGTTGAGGAGGGAGCAAGCTTGTTTTCTGCTGCTCCAGAGACTAGAACACGGAACAATGGATGCAAGCTCCAGGAAAAGAGATTCCACCTCAACATTAGGAGGAACTTCCTGACAGTAAGGGCTGTTCGGCAGTGGAACCCACTCCCTCAGAGTGTAGTGGAGTCTCCTTCCTTAGAGGTCTTCAAACAGAGGCTGGATGGCCATATGTCAGGGATGCTTTGATTATGATTTCCTGCATGGCAGGGGGTTGGTATGGATGGCCCTTGTGGTCTCGTCCAACTCTATGATTCTATGATTCTATGATTCTAGGAAGGGAATTCTGAAATGGAAGAGCCACCATAGAGAAAGCATTGCCTTTTATATTTGCCCACCTACCTTCATCATGTAAACCATGGGAAAAGCGTGAAATAGTGACCTAAGCATTCTGGGGCAGGATTGAGTGGATGATGATGACCTACACAAAGGTTCAAGTTTTGAAATCATCTGAAAAATGAATGGGTAATATATGTTACTGGCACAAAGAGAGGAACCACCTGGTCTGATTTTCTGGCAACTCAGCAATATAGTAGTCTCCTGAAAGGATTCTGCATTTTGTACCAGCTACAGTTTCTAAGCTTGCTTCATATTCAACTCAACATTTAGCACATTGCAAGACTCCAGTTTAGCGATAAGACATTTATCTTTTCCCCATTTCATACTATTTTAACTACTATTCCTCCAAAGCAGTGAGGAATTCAGAATTTTCGTATAAAGGGTTCTAGTCCTCATTTCCCTGAAGGACAGCACTAGAAGAGTTCTTTAGCAGAGAAGACTAAGTACCCCTCATCAAACAACAGATCCCTGTATTCTGTAGAACAGAGCGATGACAGTTAAAGTGGGGTCAAACTATTATAATTGTGCAGTGCAGATTTGCCTAATGAGCTTTGAAAGATTGTGGTGGAGCTTTGAAAGCTTGCAACATGTATATAGTGCATTTTGGTTGGGCAATAAAGGTATCAATGTTTGGTGGATTTTTGCTGTTATTGGATTTGCTATATGGCCAACATGGCTACCACTGGATCTTGTCTGGATAGTTTTCTTAAAAACCAAAATAGTTACAGCAACAGTTTTTGTTCTGTTACCTGTTGAGTATGCAGCTGATACAATTCTGGGATTGATCCTTAAATTGATGAGTTAACAGGAATCCCAGTGGTACCTCAGAAATATACACCCTGATCCATTTTCCCCCCTCTGTAGACCTGAGTGTTTGCAAGGCTGGCTCATCCAAAATGACATCCTTACATTAAAGTTAATGGAGGGTGAACACACAGGAGCTTTGCATGTGTATCACATTGTACGTGGAGCTCTGGTATGTACTGATGATCAGAATTCATTTGCCAAAAAGTATTGATAATTTCACGATTAGCAGCCACCACAGAACTAGTGTGTTTTTGTTTTCTTAACATGAAAAATCTTAACTATGCAAAGCTATACTGGATAGCTTACACAAGTATCAGATTTTTAAAAAGAAAACGAAGGTAATTTCTTCCCAAGATTTTCCACAATAATTAAACCTAATGCCTCTAATTGCCTCTCAGTCTATCCTTTAAAAACATGGCCGTTTCCTAGCAATTCTGAGCATATGTTGCAGGATATAAACAAGGGGCCCCATTAACATGGTAATAAACTGTATGCTCCATAAATTTTTGTATCAGTCAGAATCTTGGGGAAGAAAGGATTTAAGAAATAAAAATTAAAATCTGTTGCCTTTGGATTGACCTTAAGCATTTCAGATTTACAGGGAGGAGGGCTGAGGCTGGGGAGATAGTTATAACTGTGCTTTTTGAAATTACTCATTTCTACCAGATTCATGGGGGAAAGGATCCTGTATAAACCTTTTCTTTCTTTCCTTTTTTAATGGAGTACAGTTGGCCCATCAAGTTTCAGTTTCATTTTGAAATGCACCTTGGGAGAAGAAGCCATAAACGCCAATATATTCAGCACATGAACTCAAGATGATTTCAGCATGTAACGGTGTTTCATTTGCAGTGATTTCTATTGGTACTTTTTTTTTACACAAAGAGAGATAGACAGAGAAATAGAGGAAATGGTATTGTTTTATATTTTATTTTGTTATTTTTTCCCCCTTCCTTCCACTGAGAGCACAATGCAAACGGTTATTTCCTTCTCTAATCTTCAAGACTTTTCCCACTGAGAGATGCTCAGCTAAGGATTCTGTTGGTATATTTAGTATTGACCCTGGAGCTGCTGCAACATGATTTCTTTTGCTGAGCAGATAAAAATGCAAAGCTGCAAAGGATACTCGTTATGACTGACAAGCAATAGGTGCATCTGTCGGCAAATCCAGCCAGACTCTTGATGATAGCACTTGAACAAATGGTGTGACGGTTATCTCTCTATAAACATAATTCATTATTGAGTGCACATTTAGCCTGATAAGCAGTTCTCTCTCTCTCAGTCTCTCTGTATAGATTCATATGTGACAAGTAAATACTCCATGAGTCTATTTTCTTCACTTGTGCATGTCACCCTCAATAGAGATACATTGATTGATATGCATCCAAAGGAAACCTTGGCCTGTTACAGACAGCCAAAATAAAGCTGCTTCGAGTCACAGTGGAGGTATGGTGTTTCAATGATGCATGCGTCCTAAGAGTCCAGAAGTCGCGCCAAAGCCATGATCCAGCCCTAAGGACTGGAGTGTGGCTTTGGTGTGGCTTCTGGGCTCTTAGGACGCATGCATCATTGAAACACCATACCTCCACTGTGACTCGAAGCAGCTTTATTTTGGCTGTCTGTAACAGGCCCTTGATAATCTTCTACTGTGAGGCAATGAGTTAAATGCTTTGTGAAGTTTTATTTTTTTAAAAAACCAAACAAAACCCCAAACTGAAAATGGCATCACTAAATACATCTTAGTAATACAGTCGGTTAGGGCACCTTTTCTATTAGGATGGGGAAAGTGCAGCCTGTAAGCCAATGTGGTGTCCACAGGGCAACCCAGCACCCAAAAACTATTGGGATAATTGTTTTGACCCCAAATGTTCCCCAACACTCTCCAAGGCTCTCAGTCACCTCTTCTTGAAAAAAGAAAGGCAGACGGATTGAATCATGGTCAGAGGTGAAGTCGAAGGCTTTCATGGCTGGCATCCATGTGTTTTTGTGGGTTTTTTGGGCTATGTATGTGGCCATGTTCTAGAAAATTTTCTTCCTGATGTTTCGCCGGCATCTGTGGCTGGCATGGTCAGAGGGTTTAAAATTGACTTCTCTGCAAGTCCCATTCAATGAAGAAATGTTTTATGTGTTAGGTTTCATACTTCTCTATAGTTTTATGTGTTAGGCTTTATACTTCTTTATACTTCTTACCAGAGCTGGGAAGTAAATAGTTACAAACAATGAGGGAACTGCTCCCTATCATGGATTGGATTAGGGGGACAAACTGAAATTAACACAGACAGAACAGAAGTTCTACTTGTCAGTCTGCAGACAGACCAGGGAATAACATAGCATCCAATCACTCTGATTTGGCAGGGACAATCCCAATTCATCTTCTGTCATCACACTTTTCCATTGCTGTTATGTCCTAGTTTCTCTCTCTTATACCCATTCCCCCGCTTGTCTTCAGCTGCAAACTGAGTTCAAAGTACAAAGAGTAGTTTGCATTCAGTTAACACAGTAAAGGAAAAAGGAGAGGAGTGGGTGGAATCTTGCCCTTCCAGTAGGTGCTGTCAGAAACAAACTGCTGCACCATCTCCTAGTTTTTGTGTTCTTCCTCATTCATAATTTGATTGTTCTTTTGGTGCCTGTTTTATTGAACCATTTCCTGTATTGCTATGTACTTTATATGTATTAGCTTACTAGCCCCACCACCTTTCCCTTCTCCTTTTATGTCATGTCTTTTTAGATTGTAAGCCTGAGGGTAGGGAACCGTCTAATTAAAAAGATTGTATGTACAGCGCTGTGTACATTTACAGCGCTTTATAAATAAAGGTTAATAATAATAATAATAATAATAATTTTGACTATATTAATAAATAATAAATAAATTTTTTATTTTTATACACTCTGACATTGCTTGCTCAATGTGACCCAGTTTTCAACTGTGAAATGTTGGATTGCATGGAATAGGGAATCAGTCCCATGCTAGATTGAGTTACACATTGCTTGAAGACATGGATTCACAGCTTGGGCATATTCCTGCATTCAATCCTGAGCCTGGAAGCAGTGGTCAAGAGTGCAGTTGTCCAGTTATGGCTTGTGCATCAGGGTCATCTATTCCTAGAAACATCTGATCTAGTTGCTGTGGCTCATGCTTTTGTTATATACCATTTGGATTACTGAAATATGTTATATGCAGGGATGCTTTTAAACAATGTTTGGATACTTCCAAAGAGCTGCAGCCAGCATAATGAGCTGAACTGGTTATAGGAAGCGTACAGACTCACTTGTTACAATAGCTCCACTGCCTACTGGTCTGTTTCCAGGCACAGTTTGTAGTGCTGGTTATGGCCTAGAAAGTCTATATGGCTTGCATGCAGATTATCTGAAGGACTGAATTCTCATGAGCCTGCCCATGGTTTAAGAACATCAGGTGAGGCCCTTGCCTCCATCACATCATCCACAGACAGGTACATCTGGTGGGGTTTCTCCCAGTCTCTGGAACTCCCTTCCTAGACAAGCACCCCCCATGGTGTCTTGCCAGGGGCAAGGAAATACTTTTGATGTGTGGTCTGTATTTGTAGTTATTTTAAATGTTCATGTTTTGGAATTGCTTTTGATTCTGTTTAGCAGTTACTGTATGTTTTATTGTTTGTATAACTACCCTAAAGGCAACAGGCCTAAAGGCACTAAATCCTCTCTGATCTTGGAAGCTAAGTCTTGGTTAGTACTTGGATGGAAGACTGCCAATGCTTGCCATGTGCTGTAGGCTGTTTAGAGAAGGGAAATAGCAATGAGTATTCCTTGCCTAAGAAAACTTTATGAAATTCATGGAGTTGCCATAAGTTGACAGGTGTTGTGAAGGTATAAACATACATGTTTTACTGACATGGACTTTTCTCTGTACCAGTTTTAACTGTGTGAGCCACCTTGAATCTCAGGACTGGGAAAGAGTCAAAAACACATATAAATTGCCTGTGTATGTATGCACATTCAGGTTGCCAGTCTTAGACAAGGAATACTCAGAGGTGGCTTTGCCAGTTCTTTTCTCTGAAATAAAGTCTACCTATAGCACCTGGTATTTGTTGGTGATTTCCCATCCAAGTACTAAACAGGGTTGATCCTGCTTAGCTTCTAAGATCAGAGAGGATTTAGTGCCTTTAGGGTATTTACTTGCCATTAATTCCTTTCTCTCATAACAGCTTATTGTATTTACATTGTTATGCAATTGTAACTGAATAAAGGATATAATATTTGGTTGTAACAATTTAATGCCTTTGAAGAAGTGGCTGTCATCCAAGAAAACATATGTGGAAACATACTGGTTAGTCTTAAAGGTGCCTTAAGACTCCCTTTTCCTGCTCCCTTTTCTAATGTAATGTAACTTATAAATCTAAATAAAGTTTACATTTATATATTTTTATAAATTTATTTGTATTTATAATTATATGATATTTAAATAACTTTATATTTATTTGTTTATCAATATTCACATCTAAAATAAATGTAATTCAGTTACTTTGATTGTTATGGGAGTGTGGCCCAGAAATACTACATGGTTTAAGAGCAGGCTTGTGTTGGTCCCTTGTCTCTCTTGTGGTTGTTTCAGTAACAATGAGTTTGATGGGAAGACAGCATATTTTGTAACACATACTACTTATAGCTTTGTGATTCTTACAAGTTAGTAAAAGGTCAGTTTTAGTCACTTTTGAGACATGGTCTGAAACAGCAATGGTAACTAGTTAACAAGTAATTTCCCAAGCTCTGGGCTATATGGACATGGAAATGAATCTTCCATATATTTATCCCTGACACAGTATGGGTTCTTGCATATGAAGTATTGCTGCGTGGATGGTCCCACCCTCATCCTGGTTCAATATCTTTAGCTGTGAGCACAGAAGCACAGAGCCATTTAAATTCGCTTACTGTAAACATCACTGATCAGCTGCTTGAAAGGTTAGCAGGTGTCTGAACCCAGCCATTTTTGGCTCTCTTGTGCTGATCACTGGACTTCTAATGGAAGTGTTCCATCCATCCCAGTTCCTAAATGAATGTGTAAGTGATAAAAGGCTTGACACTTTATTGGTTTTTCAGATTTGTGAATATGTGAAATGGAGGATTGGGGAGAAATATCTTACTCCCCACATGCAGTGGAATTCCTGTTGGTGAACAGAGGCTGCCATTCCCTCCCTGGAATAAAAAGTTTCACAGCATGACATTGGGGGCATAAATCGGTAACAATGATGGTGCCCCTTAATTGTGGCAGCAATTTCCTCCCCATAATGACATTATGGGCCCATTCACACTATACAGTTATAATGCTATGGTTCCATTCTAACTGCTATGGTTCTATCCTGTAGCATCCTGGGATTTGCAGTTTGTTGTTGCTCTTGTGCATCTCATTTCTTGTCAGGATTTGTTCAGAGGGGGTTTGTCTTTGCCTTCCTCTGAAGCTGTGAGAGTCTGAATTGCCCAAGGTCACCCAGTGTGTTTTCAGTGGTTGAATGGGGATTTGAACCCTGGTCTCCAGAGTCATAGTCCAATGCCAAAACCATTCCTTCCAGAGGTTTAGGAAGGGGTATTTATTATAATTCTCTGCCACAGAGCTCCGGTGCTCCACCAAAATATAAATCACAGGATCTCACAGGATGCAGTTATGGCTCTTAAAGTGCAATTACAGCATTATAACTGTGTAATGTGAAAGGGCCCTGTGTCCAAGGCATTCTGGGATTGTGAAAATTGAAGGATGCCCCTAGGCTGAATTTTGAATTGAATATATATATATATATATATATATATATATATATATATATATATCTTATGTACCTGTGCGTAAATATGTGTATAAGCTAGATTTCTCTTGAGTTCAGGAAAGTTACATTTTTGGACTACAATTCTCAGATCCTCCTAGCCAGCATGAACAGTGAATATGCTGGATGGGGCTTTCTCAGGTTTATATTGCAAGATAACAACTTTCCCAAGGTCTGATTTTTCTGTCTATACATGCCTGTTCTAAATTATTTTGAAGGAATTTCATTTGCCTTCCCAGCCTGACATGTATTGTTTGTTAATTTTGAAATGCCTGATATCATCCAAATGGCATGCTAATCTCCTTACTCCACAGTTTATTACTGCAACTTGCCCAGTGTCACAGAAACAAATCTATAATGCACGTGCAATGCTTAATCTATTATTAACCACTCAGAAGGTGCTCAGCTGCCTGCAGCTTTTGCAAGAAAATATGGGATCACAAATTGTTTGGAAAAAAGAAATAAAAATTATTTCGAAACTAGCTGCAAGGTTTGCTTGCTGACATTTAGAAATAACTGACTTATCTACCCAGGATACCTTAAAAAATAAAAATAAAAAAACTTCTCCATGCAAATAATTGGGGAAAAAACTCATTAGTGATTCAGTTTTCAGAGCCACATTCTAGGATGCTATTTTTTCCCCATTATTGTTTAATGCCATGTTGTTATTGACTGTTTTGTTGAATAAATTGTTCAGATTCCAAAAAGAACTCTAAATGAATTAACACATCTTTTTAAGGTACATTGCAAAGGTAAATACGGTCTCCTTTGTTGTATGGACCACCTAAAGTGTGTATATTCATTTATTTGGCATGTTTATAACCCAACATTTGACCCATAAGGGTGCATGGGGCAGCTGGCAACTTACTGTTAAAGCAACAGTCATTCCCTCTAATGTGTAGGTGATTGATTATATCTGCACCCCAAACCCTATGGAAAACATATGCCTGCCCCCAAATCCAGATCTGGAGAAACATTCTGGAGTGGTGGTTTTGTAATAAAATGGGGGTAGACTCCCCTCCATCCATCCTCAGTCCAACCTCAAAAATGAAACTGGAAGTATACTGTACATCTGGTTACAGTTATCTCCCCTGTTCCAGTTTGCTGGCAGGATAGTCTGTGCTGAGTGTAGGGCCTCCCTGCTGGACTCCATTTTTGAATAACTTTATTGAGTTTTAAAGCATTACATTAAACAAAAATAACAATAACCTCCTCCCCTATTGCCCCTCCAATAGGATTGTGGCTGCGGGGGCACAAATTGAGACCCGGAAAGTCCTTCATACTTAGAACTCCTGTATTTGTTCTGTTTATACTCCCTTGAAAATGTTGTCTTCTTCTTTTCTTTGGATGCCTAAACTGTATTTCTAAATGCTCAGCTGATGCAAGAAATGCTAGAAATTTGGGGACTAAAAGAAAATTTCACAATGCCCTCCATACCTATATCCTAGAGCAGAATATGGACAAAAGTAAACACTTTGGAATAAAAAAGAATGGGTTTTCATTGTGGAAACAAGACTTGATGGAATCCTGTTGGGGACTTACATCTTCATAAGTGGACTTAAGTCTACAAGAATAAGAACTGTGTGCAGCAGAGCAGACACAATGTATATCAGTGTCCAATGTGCATCACACACCAGTGTGCATCAGTCCAGATGTGTGTCAGGTACTCTTGCCAGTGTCCTGTTAGGCATATTTACAATTAAGTAAAGGATTTTATTAGCACCTCTGCTACATAGCTAGGTATACGTAAAGTTATATATTGTAATAGGTCGTATGGGATTCCAGAGAATTACTTTATTAATTTGATAGCCTCTTTTGTAATAGTGCAACTGTAGCAATGTTTACTGAGAAAAGTAAAGGTCATTGCTTGATAGGATTTATTCAAACATGACTGCTGACTCATTCAAAAGGGAGAGCCTACCAGCTCTCTGTACCCACCCTCTGCAGATGAAATGTTGGAGGGTGTGAGAGAAGTCCAACTTTGTCAGGAACTGATGCATCTGGACTTTTAGGGCTGGATTGCAAAATATGCTTAGAGAATAAGAAAATGTATCAAATATAAGAGGAATTTAATCTGTGCAAACATGCCAATGGTTGTACTACATTGTAGTGTAGTGGAGTCTCCTTCCTTACAGGTCTTCAAATAGAGGCTGGATGGCCATCTGTTGGGAATGGCAAGGGGTTGGACTGGATGGCCCTTGCGGTCTCTTCCAACTCTATTATTCTATGATTCTATAACTTTTTAAATGTATTTGCGACTACAGACTTCATTTGTTAATTAATCGATTATATTTATTTGACCTTTCATTCAAGGAGGTCAAGGTGTTGCACTTGGTTTCTTCTCTACTTTCCCACAGTAACACTACAAGAATGCATTGATAAGTTAGGCTGAAAGTATCCTAAGCCAATGAGTGGCCCAAGGCAAATGAGGATTTAATCCTGCGTCTAACAGTATCCATTACACTACACTGTCTAGAAAGTCTCTTTGCTGCTGTTGTTATTTGTTATATAGTCAGTTTCAATTTGTGGTAGCCAAATGAACAAGAGACCTGCAAGAACCAGTCATCCTCTGGTGCTACAAACTTAGGGGCACAGATTCCTTGTTTGTATCATTGCAACCTGTTATGTAGTTTTCTGCTTTTCCTACTGGCTTCCGCTTTACCAAGCATTATAATATTTTCCAATGAATCATGTCTCATGATAGCCTCAGTTTTGTTATAGTGGCTGCTAGTTGAGTGTTCAGGTGTGATTTGCTTTAGGACCTATTCATATATCTTTGTGATAAATTTCTAGTGCTATTTGTGTGTTTTCACTGGAAGTATGATTTAGACTATTAATAATGATACATTTCCTTTCTCTTCCTAAGATTCTTTTCTTCATTTTTTTATTTGCTTAATTTTATATCAGATTTTGCCTTTGTCCTTAGGACCTTTGAATCATCCTAAAAAAACAGTTTCTTAAGTCTTTAAATGTTGTTCCTTTACATTACATGCCATCCTAATTTGTAATGTTGCATTTTTTAAAAAAGAAAATGATCTCTTTGTTTCCTGGTTGAACCTTTTTCATACCTCATATTTGCATGTTGTTGTTGTTGTTGTTGTTGTTGTTGTTGTGTGCCTTCTAGTCATTTCTGACTTAAGGCATCCCTAAAGAAAACCTGTCCCAAGGTTTTCTTTGCAATATTTGTTCAGTGGGGGTTTGCCTTTGCCTTCCTCTGAGGCTGAGACAATGTGACTTGCCCAAGCACACCCAGTGGGTTTCCATGGCTGAACAGAGATTCAATTCCTAGAATGCAAAAGCTTCCATCCCCCCCATTGCTTCCCCTGAAAATGGAAGGTTTTAATTTTTTTTATATGTGCCAGTTTGAGTCACTAGGACTGTTAATTCATCGAATGGATGGATTCGATCAGAGATCCTGAAGAGCAAAGTCAGTGTGAATGAACTTCCTCCCTACCATGAAAAGCATAAAAGAAAACACTTCACAGTTATGTCTCCTGGCACATGAAGAAATGTAAACCATTGATTTTGGTATAAATGTTGAAAACTGAAGAAGAGAACAGAATAAGAAGAGGAAGGGAAAAAAAAAGAATCCAATTTATTCCAAATAAAACTACTCTGTTCTCTGGTGACAGATTCCAGAGTCAAACACCAGAGGGGAACTGACAGCAGATGTTTTAGAGCCAGGACACAGAGAGTCTGAGTAATAGTATAGAAAAGAAATTGCTTTGAACTTCACCCCTGTTTTAAATACTTCAAATCAATAGGGTCACAAAGCTCTTTAATAGAGTGATGAGGTCCTGGCCTAGCAGATCTTCACAGTGACAAGTTGATGTGCTTCCTAGCAGCCGGGTCATAAAAATTTCAGGCTTCCTTCTGAAAGAGGGCTTTGTGTTTCATGGGTCCGTTCGGAGTAAGTCCCTTGTATGGCCGCTCTCAAAAGCAGAGCCCTAATAGTCTACATCTAAATGGTACTGACCTCATGAATTACCTCCCGAAACTTCATCTATAAACTGGCTCCTTCTTATACAGACTGATGAATTCTTGTTTATTCCTAAATGGCTGTCACAAAACCTATTCATCAAACTCTTAACGGGGGACGAGAAGTCTCACATAATCCAGCGTCAAGCGCGGCACCATTAAATAATCATTAGACTTCATTGCTGATCTTGAGTCCCACTCCAAATCCACAAAGCAGGCTTTTTACCATTCATCAGAACTGCATCTAGATGAGATTTTGACCTGATTAAAAAAAATAAAGGGTGTTTTTTGTCACTATCTGTTTCATGGCTGCGCTCCTTGTTCTTTCAGGAGAAGTGGGATTTGCAGCCCACCCCCACCCTTCTTAACAAAAGTAAGAGAAAATAAAGGCAGATGGCCAACTCTTTTCAATATCCATTTGCTTTATTTGAGCAGTTTAATGTAGTGAAACAGAGTGAAATGTTGCTCCTTGCTAAATGGTAAACAACACCATTACCCAGAATTCCATAGCAGAGCAGCAACAAAAACTGACTGCTAGTAATTAATCAAACTGTTGTTGTAATTGTAATGCATGATACATAATAGATAGTGTTCTGTGCCTCCCCCCCCAGAGCTGCAAATTAGCAAATAATAACTTCCAATATCCATTCCATGCTGCTAATGCACAAATCATACAAAAATAAATAAAGAAATAAAAGGCCATTATGGCTAGCCATTATGTCTGTTTGATTTTTCTTTAAACTGCAACAAGTGCTGCTAGAGTTGTATAGTCTGGTGCAGCAGGTCAATTGTGCCTGCAGGGTAAAAGAAAAGATATTAGCTTGTGATCCTGACTTGCATAAATGTGAAATCTCTGTTTGCTTTATTTCTGATGTTATGTTTTTCTTTTTGAAGATGCAGATATGACTTAGCGCTTAAGATAGATGCAGAGTACACAATATTAAATAGATGGAATACATGCTTGTTCCCCAGGGAGAGTGTGTGCTCAGCAAACCTGTGAAAGATGACCTGCAGTGTGTATGTACAGAGGAATTAGATGTGTGCACAGATATGTGTGTTTCCCATCCTTTGTAGATGGTGCGTGCATGAGATATCAGGAATAGTCTGTTCTCCATCTTTTTTTAATGATGTCTTTCTAGTCTTACATTCCAAATTTAAAAATGTATTTTTCTGTGGTACTGTAGTCTGAATATAAAAAGGTGCTAAATAGCTCTTCAATCCTTTGTCTAAAGGCTTAAAACAGTCCTAAGGGTTAAAATAGTCTGAAATTAACAGCACCCGTTATTTCCACCAGAGGCACATGTATAAAAGCTCATGTACCTTAATGGGGCCATTCAGCACTTAATTCAAACAAGAATTCTTGGTTGGACTATGACTCTGGAGACCAGGGTTCAAATCCTGGCTCAGCCATGGAAACCCATTGGGTGACCTTTGGCAAGTCACACTCTCTCAGCCTCCGAGGATGGCCTTGGCAAACCCGTTCTGAAAAAAATTGCCAAGAAAACCCAATGATAGCTTTGTTTTAGGGTTGCCATAAATCAGAAATGACTTGAAGGTACAACAACAACAAACAACAAGAGCTGATTTTTTTTGAAAATTTTGTTAATATATAACAACCTTGTGATTGGGGACCTGAACTGTCCATTTTGGTCTTGTTACTAAGTTTCACACTGTTCCTACATACATGGATGTTGCTGGATGTTTCTGTCCCTTTCAAATGTTTGAGTACATGGAGGAAGAGAAGCAATATTTACCTATGCTTCTGAACCTTACACATTCGTTCACCTGAAAGCACGAAATGAGGCAAAGGATCTGAACGTGTTTGCCTCCTCTATGAATTCAAAGAACTGTATATAAAGTAAACCAAGGTAAATTCTTCAGGAATACAGCAGTAGGGGTGAGTAAATCTGTTGATTTTGCTTTCTTCCCCATTCAAGAGTCTTACATTTTAAGTTATTTCTTGCTCAAATATGAAGAGGCTTCTGATTTTCAGAAATTTCTGATGAACAGGGAACTGAAATACAATTTTCATTCATCCACACTGGATGAATACATTAAATCGATCTATCTGCCTGCCTGCCTGCTTGCCTCTGACTCTCTGTTTCTCTCTCTCTCTTTCTTTCTTTATTGCATTTGTATCCCATCTTTACCCCCAAATGGAACTTAAGGTGGCTTACAATAAAAATGAATAAAAGCAAATACAATTAAGAGATAAAACAAGTTCAGGCATGAAAGATTTAAAACTCACACTAATTAAGAAAACATAGTACCCATGCCATTAAAAGCCCCTTTGGCAGCAACTGAGATCACTTGCCAAAGGTCTGCCTCAATAAAAAGCTTTTTGCCTACCAATGGAAAGACAATAGGAGTTGAATCGCCACAGGGTGGAAAAAACAGCTTAACCCTGGCTCTAAACTTTGTGTGACACATAATGTCTGCTCTTTCCCAGAAGAAGGCTAGATTAAAAAAAAAGTCTGAAGGCTATAAAATGGAATCCGCTAACTCACTTTTAATCAGGTCTTTAAAAAAAACATTTAAAAATTATTTTCCTCCTGATTTTATTTTATTTTTTTGGTCTCATCTTCTGGTTTAGATTTAGGGTTGATTGAGGGTGTAGTCTTGTATGGTGTAATGGTTTGAGTGTTAGACTCAGGAAGACAAGGGTTTGTATCCCTGCTCAGCCATGGACATCCACTGGATGAATCACACTCTCTCAGCCTAAGAGGAAAGCAATGGCAAATCTTCTCTGAATACCCTTGCCAAGAAAACTCTGCAATAGGGTTGCCATAAACATACCTTCTAGCATTTCACAGAGGAAAATTGGGACATGTGGCCAAGCAACATATAGATCAAGACATATAGGTCAAGATGGCAAATATTATTGAAGAGGAAGAGCAGAGTTAGGATAAGCTTCATTAGTTTCCTTTTGCTTGAGTCCACTGGGAAGGTATGATTCCACCCTTTCCACTCCTCTCTACCCTACGGACTTAAATCAGTGAAAACTGCTTTTGCACTTTGAAGTCAGTTTGGATCAGTGGAAGTATGCTGAGGATGAAGGGGGAAAGTGGAAGGAGAAGAAAGAAACTGGGACATTTTAAAGGACACTGAAAAAAGGGATAACAGAAGATTAATTGGAACTGTTCATGCAGTTTCAGTGTATGTATAAGTTGGAGTTGACGTGAAGGCATACAAGAACAACACCTGAGACAGAATCGAATCAGATGGAAAATATCACACATGTACATATGCAGATATGGGCATGCATCGGGATAAATGGGGAAAAATGTTGCTGATCATACTCTGTGTGGCTTGGAATATCCTGAATTAGAATCAGAGAATCAGAGAATCTCAGAGTTGGAAGACACCACAAGGGCCATTTAATGTAAACCAACCCTTCTACAGGAGCAGTGTGAGCATGCCTCTTGGAAGTGAATTCAGCCTAGAATTTCAAGTCACATGGCTCATAGTTTGAGGTCACTCCAGACTGAAATTGACTTTGGCCCTGTGCAGACGGGCCTTAAAAACTGGCTTGGGGGCAGAGTCGGGGTGTAGGCAAGTCAAGAGAGGGTTAAGGTTCCCCATTGCATAAATGATACATGCTCTGGCTCTGTCCCCAGGGTGGCATGATGCCATGCACCATGCTGCACCACACAGTGTCACGGTTCTCCTCTGGCATCTGTATGATGCAGTGCCAAGTGGTGAGACTTAAAGCTGCAGTGCCACAGCTACCACACCCTTTCCAGGGAACAAAAAGGAGCTGCTTTTTGCAGCTCCTTTTCGCACCCTGGAAAGGCCAGACTGGGGCCGTGGCATGCTGTTGCTTTGGCCCCGATCTGGCTGTAAAAGGGGCGGCTGGAGGCCGCCCCTTTGGGGCTGTCTGTACAATTCCTTAAAATAGTTATTCCATTTATTAGCCTTGCAATTTCCTTCACATAGCACAATTATAGATGTTTCATAGCTGTTATAATTGTCATGGCTGCATCATATGGAATACTGAGATTTGTAGTTTGGTGAGATACTCTGCTAGTGGTGAGTGGTGAGACACAATCTGCTAGAAAGCTCTACTCCATTCTGTTGAAGTATAGCAGAGAACACAGCAGTGGTGATTATGAACACATATCGACCAGATGAGAAGGCCTAATGCCCTTTTATGCATCTCGTTGTATGACAAGACATTTTAGTTCATGTGCATGATGCTAATTTTATTTCAAAGATCACAAAGGCTCTCCTATAATCCATATAGCTGAATAATAAAACTGCATATTGGCTCTGGCCTTAGTCTTTTTGCATGCAGAAGCTTTATTTTATTTTGTTTTTTAATCACGGGCTACTTTAAAAAAAATATGATGTGAGAACAGAGATGATAAGAAAGCAAGTAGCTCTTAATCCATGCTGAAGTTGCCTGGTTGCTGTGCTGGAAATTTGCTTCTCTGTGCCCATAACATCTGCAAAGTATCACACAGAGCTGTTTTCGGTGGTAAATCTAGTTTGTCTTCACCTGGATACAGAGTGTTATGAAGAGTTCATCACTTACAGTAAGATCTTGACTTGCATTTGGCAAGGTCTGGAAAGCTTTTTTTATTATTATTTCTTACGAAAAAAGACAGAAAACAATAACAAATACAAACAAAAACAAGCTAAAAATACAAATTCTTAAAAACCAACTTCAAAGCTTCAAGGTCACATGGGACATAAAAGGGCAAGATTACATATAAAAGGGAAGGTCTCAGATAACAGAGATACCCTGTTTGTACCAGTTTGATCATTGAAAGGGAATCATATTACAAAGCATCTGGAAAGCTTGACTTAGAGGACTGAAATATAACTGGTGGGAATTCATTCATGAGCTCTTCATATATGCAGAGAACATCTGCAAAAAGGTTGAATAGGAGAAAGGAGAAGAACATAACATATAAGCCCTATTTGAAAGCAAGTTCCTAGGAAAACCACTGTGGCCTTCAAGGTAAACTTTGATCTCTATTAACCCATTAATTGAAAAGTCTCCTTGGTGACCTTCTGGATCTCTTCACAGGATAAGTCACCTACTCCAAGCCTCTTCAATCTTTTCATTCCTTTCCATAGATAATAGACAGAAGCAACTCCACTTTCTTTAATAAAATCCACTCTGATCCCCTCTAAACCAAAACTCTTAATTATAATCAGTTACAGATACCTTCCGGTTATTCGAACTGTTTACTCTCCTTATTTTCTCCCATGTAATGGCCACACACACTTCCTAATTCCCTAATTTTTTCTTCTTTCATTGCATTAGAAGTAACAATTACCAGCACAATCATTTTCATATGTAAAGAACTTTCACACATTCCAAAATTAGGTTTCAGTTAGAATAATGCTAGACAAATTTAGGGCTGATTATAATTCCTCCCTCACCCTCAATGCCAAATGCTCTGGCATTTACTAATCCAACAGAAACTTTTCAAAGAACAGTGTATTGGTTAGGGACAGAGCTTTCAAAAGTTACTTTTGAGGCAACAATTCCAAGAAATCTCACTGGCCATGGTAACTGGGTCTCTAAGAATGGTGGTTCAAAGGGGTAACTTTTTCTAAGCTTAAGGATGATTAAGGATGAATATATCTGTAATGCTCGGTCATACACTTTTATGATTAAGTTGCACTTTTTATGCCACTAGGGTCATTATGTCCTGCTTCCCTGTCAGATTATGTCTCCTGTCCTGACTCAAAAAATCATGCATATTTTATTTGCATTTTTCAAAAAGTGCCCGTTTTTGAAATGTACATATTTCCATAATATATATATATATATATGTATGTTACTCCCACCCCCTTTTGGCAAACTGCATCACAAGTTCAGAATGTTATGGGTATCTAGGCAGCATCCAAAGCTGAATTTCCTACTGGTGGAACAACAGAGTCTAGTGGAATCAAGGGATATGTGTCTGATGTTCCTTCCTTACAGTAATCGCTCCCCTACCCCAGCACCCCAAAATGGGGTGGAAAATCTTCCATAACGCAAGTATCAGGCAGCCCCAGGGGCTGTGGAGAAAAATAAAGGACCTAGTGACGTCACTAGAGGGAGCCCCTTGTAGTGTCATTAAGCCTGTTGCATTAAGCACCAATCACAGTTGCAGAATATGCTCTTCAAATAAAAAATACTAATAAATGAGGAAAAATATATGTAGTAAATACTCTAAAGGCATCAGTTTCCATCTGACCTTGGAGGCTAAGGAGGATCAGCCCTGGCTAGTACTTGGAAGTACTAACTGCCAATGAATACCAGGTGATGTAGGCTATATTTCAGAGCAAGGAACTGACAAAATCATCTCTGAGCTTTTCTTGCCTAAGGAAACCCTACGAAACCCGTGGTGTCATCATAAATCAATAGGTGACTTGAAGGCACAAGTGCATACACATGGGGTGGAAACAAACAAAATTTGCCAGTTGTCTAACTGAGATCAAATATGAAGTTTCCAACTACTTGAGCAGAAAGAGAAGTTCTTGTGATTTCTGGGACCTCCCTGCATCATAACATAAATGGCATAGTTTATGAAAACTGTAGCAGTTTGCACAGCTTTGCTTCAAAAACCTATCCTTTCAATCTTTTCATGGATTGCTTTTGGTGGTTTGAATATTGCACAAATCAAATGTTATGCAGCAGGAAAAGAAACTTGGGCTGACTAAAGCTTTGCTGGTTTCAATGTGCCACAGTTCCTTTCGGTGAGGAAAGTTCTCAGTTTTCAGTTTCTGTGCCTAAAGCTGCATAGTTTCCAAAAACAACAAGAACCATGCAGAGAGATCTTGTAGCACCTTTGAGTCTAACTGAAAGAAAGAAGTTGGTAGCATGAGCTTTTATAGACTACAATCTACTTCCTCAGATGAATTTAGTGGAATGGAAACCAGGGACAGACATATATATGCCACTGGTATGTGAGAATGTCACATTCTAACAGAATGTAGACTATAGTCTACGAAAGCTCATGCTGCCAACTTTTTTCTTTCAATTAGTCTCAAAGGTGCTACAAGATCTCTCTACATACTATTCTACAGACTAACATGGCTATATCTTTGAAAAACCATGCAGTTTTCTGGGTCAGCTGCACAACTTTTCATAGAAAAGTGACACAGTTTCCCATCAATTCAGGAAAAAGATTCCCGAAGTGTTTCAAAGCTATAGGAGGAAAAACTATTTCATTGTTCCCAGAATGTGGTAGGGATCAGAAAAGATGAGATTTACCATCACTAGCACACAAATCTTTCAAGACAATGCTTTCACCCTGAGATTTCTCCCTTTGTTCTATGGACTGGAGAAGAGGTTCCAGGCCCTGAGATCTGGCAACCCAAACCAGAAAATTGTTCATTAGATTTTCATATTTGTCATGGCTTTGCTAGACGACCTTAAATATGTATGATTTCCAGCCAGTTTGTCATCATTGCTGGTGCCTCTGGCTTATTTGATATGCACTTACTTTGCCAGACTCAGACCTTAGCTACTGCCCACTACAAAGCTATATCCATGCCTTAGCATTAGAGTTATATAATTATTCCCATATTACAGCAAGAGAATGAGGATATTGATTTAAGTTCAACTAATGAAGGCATGGCAGCAGTAATATTTAAATAAAGGACTTCTTCCATCAGACTTCTACTTAGTCACAAATGACTTGCACTAGTAATCCAGTTCATTGGGAATGAGGAAAAAACATAGAGTGAAATATAAAAACAATTATGGAGGAAGGATGAGAAATGATCAGTAAGGGCTGTTCACCAGTGGAATGCACTCCCTTGGAGGGTGATAGAGTCTCCTTCCTTGGAGGTCTTTAAACAGAGGCTGGATGGCCATCTGTCAGGGATGCTTTGATTTGGATTTCCTGCATGGCAGGGGGTTGGACTGGATGGCCCTAGTGGTCTCTTCCAACTCTGTGATTCTATGATTCTATGATTCTATGTCTTGGGTTTGTATTTTCATGTGGGATTATTAAATTTGTACTTCTTGGAACTGAATGTAGAATCAGACATCCATACATTTCTGATTTTTTCATGCAATAGTGAGATGGCAGGAGATTTAAAAAGCAGAGGTAGGAAAAATGTGGCCATTTGAAAACACTTTGGGAAAATGGGAATAAGTGTTAATAAAAATGCAATTTTTTAAAGCACGGTTTGTGTGAAAATACACTGAAATATGTATGCATCACCATGCAGAGAAAAAAAACCTTCCAGTGCAATGTAGATCTGAGTCAGAATGAAGTTGATATTGGAAGACCTTGATGAGATCAATCCCAACAGGTTCACACATCACTACTATTACTTACGACTTCAAAATAATTCCTTCTGCTTTACAATATGTTAAAACTCCAAGAATCTGAGTCCCCCTTAGCAGCTGATCTGCTGAGTTCTATTTATTTTCTGTTCATTTTCTCCACCTCAAGAAATGGGTGAAATGCTCCATAATCAAGATGGACTTGAATGTATGAGTTGTTATAGTTCCTGGCAGAAAAAAGCTGCAGCTCAAACCTTTCCGTTTAGCCAAGCTTATCTGAAATACATAAACTACTGAAGGCATGACAGCCACAGTCTCCAACTTCCTCCCTTTTTTTGTTTATGGCTCTGACCTGCATTTCTTCACTACTTCAAACAAGAGGGAGAACTTCTGTGTTTTCTCTGCCTGGATTTTGTTATTTTAGATTGCTTGTATGACACTGGGATGGTCTCTCGATTGCTCTTATCTACCTTGGTTCACAGGGATGTTAAACATCAGACCTCACAGAGCCTATACACCCCAAGAGCTGCTCTTCTAGCCTCAGCATACTTCAGGAGGTATAAACAAATCTGATGGGACTAAAAGCTAATAAAAATAAAAAAGGCATTAAGGACTAAGTGATTGCTTGCAGAGTCCAGATTTTGTGTGTAGAGCTTGCTACAGCTTAGTCACTGGACTGAATTGAACTATAGATGAGGAAGGAGCAATTCTGTCCTATAGACAAGAAAGGCAATTCAGTGGTTATGCAGTTATGCAGTTACTTTTTAAAAGTAATTAGTTATGGTTATATGTCAAAGGGCCCCCAACTGGTAAACTGTTACTATAGTTAGTTACTTTAAAACAACTCTAAATTTCCCAATTTTCAAAAGTAATTAAAATGCTATATTTTAGTTACTTATGGGCTCATTCCCACTATGAAAAACATCAAATCAGAAATCAGAGAGAAAATTATATGACCCTAGTTCCCATTTGAAACCATTTCTGATCCTGGTGTGATCGACTGCAACCTTGATGATGCGAGGCAAATGAAAAAACCTCACATAATTCAAATAGCAGTCCTTTAGCGGTCTTTTTTTTTTAAAAAAACATGATTCTGCAGTGGGCTCACAAAGGATCAGATTCGCATCATTTGGAGTGGGAGGGACAAATGAGAGAGGGATAGGAGATGTCACGCACCTTTTTTTTTTTTAAAAAAGAAATTAATAAATTGATAGAGTGGTTTCACAATATTGAATTGCTAAATTGTGAAATTATTCTATCAATTTCATAATTAATTATTTTTTAAAAAACCAAGGGGAAGGGCCCTCGTCTTCCTGAGGAGAAAGTGGAGGAGGAAGGGTTGGGGTGCCTCAACCAGTGCAGGAGAGTTTTCCCTCTGCCTCCTCTGCCTCTTTTTGGCGAAATCGAAAGTAGTGGCTCCTTCTTCACTCCCAGCTGCCAGGAGGTGAGCTTGGGAGGATCACACTCTCTCAGCCTCAGGGGAAGAGAAGGGCAAACCTCCTCTGAGGAAATTCCCCCCCATTAGTTCCCAAGCCGGGCTGTCTGGGCTGCCACTTGCGTCACGGATGACGCACAGATGATTGGTGGACAATATGAAGTGGTGCAGCTCTAATGGGGACGACAACCAGGGCAAAAATAAAAATAATTACAAGCGCTTATAAAAGATCCGCTTTCATAGTGGGAATTATGCCAGAGGCAAATTGATTCCCCAAAGCGAAGCAGAAATATGTCACTGATCAAATTATAAGGTGAGTGGAAATGAGCCCTATGTCTCTTTCACCATCCATAATTATAGCACTTTGATACTGCTTTAACTGCAGTCTATGAATTCCTGGGATTTGTAGTTTGGAAAGAAGTACATAGAATTATATCCCAGAGCTCTGTATAGCTCCTGTCAAAAAAACACAAAAAATCAAACACCAGGATACTACAGGATGCAGACATGGCAGTTAAAGTTAAACACATCTGAATTACACAGCTATTGGTGAAGGGTACAAAACTCCAAGGTCTGTTATAGACTGCCACAATAAAGCTGCTTCGGGTCTCTTTGGAGGTATGCTATTTAAATGATGCATGGGTTCTAAGAGTCCGGAGGTTGCGCCAAAGCCACACTCCATTCCTAAGCACTGGAGTGCGGCTTTGGTGCAGCTTCTGGATTCTTAGGATCCAGCTTTATTTTGGCAGTCTGTAACAGGCCAAAGATTCACAACAAAGAATACTATGAAATTATGGGATTCAAAGTTTTGTAAGATATTTAGCCATCTCTCTCTGAGAATGTTCTGGTGCCACAATAAACTACAAATCACAGGATTCCATAGGATGGAGCCATGACAGTTAAAGTGCTTTGAAACTGCATTGATTCTGCTGTGTGGCAGCAGTCATAATTTGCCTGTCCTGCCATATGTTGCCACTCACCCTTCCTTCTTCCTCTGACTGCTTGTTCTCCTCTCTCCTCTTCATCACCTGTTACCCTATCTTCTCTTCTTTCTACCACTTGGCCTCTCTTCTCTTCCCACATCGCTGCTGCTTGCATTCTCTCTCACTCTGAGAAAAGAGTAACAGCAGGACATGGAGCAGCCTCTATGTTCTCTAGAGACAGCTCTATCATCAAGCAGTGAGTGAGGCAGCAGCAGATTTGAAGTATTTTGAAAGGATAGCAAACAGTTTGTTTCTTGGCTTCCAGGGAGAGTTCAGGCTTGATCTGTTCTAAGTCCATTTGTTTGTCTTTTTGGCCAAATACAGTATTCTCATCATTCTTCTCCACAATGGTGTCAAACTGCATTAATTCTACAGTGTAGATGCAGCTGATGGTAGTGTCTCTCCTTCTAGAATAAGTGATACGAGAGTTTGGGCTGCCTCGGTTCATAGACAGTTAATTCCAGCAATGGGGATGCAAGAGAGGGGATATCTCCATTCTCTCCAGCTCAAGTTACTAATCATGCTGGGGATGAACATTCTCAAAGAGCTAATATAAATTATGAATAGAGTTGCCAGGTCAGATCTGGAGATTTCAGGGCCAAAACCTGAGATATGAGAAAGGTCCTTCTGGTGCTGTCATTACACACAATACATTATGAGTCAACCACAGTTGCTCTAAGCATGTCATGCAAATAATAAGCATCAAGTCTAGTGAATGAAAAAGTGTTTCTCTGGTTGGTATTCTTGTTTTGAAAGGTTTTTTTTTTGGGGGGGGGGGAAGGAATGCCAAATGTTTCTTAGGTGTGAATTACAAAATGATTAATTGGTATTCATTTTAGAATCATCAAAAGAAGAGAAGAGTGCGGGTGGGAGGGAGAGGAAAAAAACCTAAATTATTTGTGAAGGGAATGTTAACCTTCAATGTCTTACTTCCTTCCCCCTCTTTCTGTCTATGAGATCTTCCAAATCAGTCCTTTAAAAAAAAAAAGCAAATTTTTTTGTAACAGAGATCCTTCTGTTTTGCCAGATTTTGAGGTTGTTATCACCTCTTTGTCCACTTTTTCTATCTAGCGATTTCTTGAATCTGTTCTTAAACTCTTCCAAAGGTTTTTTGAAGAGCAAATTATCTGGATTATTTTTTAACATTTCCCTTACAGTTCTAGTGAAACTGCAAGTTCACAGATGACAGAGAGAGTTTATTGCACCGCTAAAAAACCCAGCTTACCTCTCTCGGGCTGAATTCTAATTCGAGAGGCAGCCCAGTTCCATCGCATGTAATTCACTGCCGAATTCTCTGGCTAGATACAGCCTGGAAGCAGCCTGGTCTCCAGGCATGCTCAGCAAGCCGCTTTTCAAAGTCAGGATTTTTCTGACTTTGAAAAGTGGCTTACTGAGTGTTCCTGGGACCCGGGCTGCATCTGGGCTGTATTTGACCAGCGGATTTGGTGGTGAATTAAGTGCAATAGAACCTGGCTAACTCCCAAATTAGAATTCAACTCAGGAGAGTTAAGCTGGGTTTTTTTTTTTTGGCAGTGCGATAAGCTCCAGAGAGAGAGAGAGGGAGAGGGAAGGAGAGAATGGAAGAAGGTGAAGAGGAGGATACTTTTTGTTCCAGTATGTTTTGGAATTAAAAAGAAATCCACAAAAGGGTAGGAATAACAGGTTGCAGGTGGTGCTAGAGATTCTGAATGATTCTGAACAGTTCTTGAAAATTGGCTGCTGTGGGATGGATAGGGAACAGATTGGGGACTCCCGGCGGCTTCGGCAGCATTCTCCTTTGTGATAGTATGCATTCTTTCCCCATTCCGTTCCCTTCCCTTCCCACCCCCTTTCATTCTGCTCTGCTCTGTTCATGTTCCTCAAGCCCCATGCAATAAACTCCATTGCTTTGAGATAAGCACACACAGCTGCGAGAACTGCAGCAACAAATAATTCAATCTCCCAATATATTTGACTTATTTGGAACAGTCCTATATATACAAAGAGAGAGAAAATATATGACGATGATTCTGGAACAGGGTTTGAATCTCAGCTTGGCCATGTAAATCCAGTGGGTGACCATGGACAAGTCACACTCTCTCAGCCTTAGAGGATGGCAATGGCAAACCCTTTCTGAAGAAACTTGCCAAGAAAACCTCATAATAGGTTCACATTAAGTTGCCATAAGTCAGAAATGACTTGAAGGCAAACAACAACCTGGCTGCCTACTTCTATTATACTCTTTTACTGAGGCACATTGTTACATCTTGGTAGGAGACATAGCAGTGCCTCTGCACATTCCAGGAGGAAAATAATAACAGCCAGAAGCTAGCCACCTGAGTGTAATCTCTTTCTTGTCTCTCTTGCTGTGTGGGAGCAAAGAGAAGGCTCCTGAAATGATCAGTTGGGAAGTGGAAGGAAAAGCATTGTATGTTAAACATACATTTAAATAGATTGTATACCCTTTCACTGTCCCAATTTCGCAGGCACAGTCCTGATTAATCCTCTGTCATCTCACTTTTCAGCTGCTTTCTAAATGTCCCAGTTTCTTGCTCTTCCTCCCACTTCCTCCCTTGTCTTCCAGAGCTTCCTCAGTTGCTGCAAGCTGGGTTCAAAGTGCATAAGTAGTTTTCACTCTGTTAACTCAGTAGTGGAGAGAGGAAGGGACAGAGAAGTTTACTGCACCAGGGTTAAAACGTTCCCCGGTGCGTTCTAACGTGCACGTGCAGGGGTGCGCACGGAAGTGATGGGAACCCGATGAGGCCCAGAAACACTATTTTACCGCACAGCAGAATGCTGCCGTCACTGCCGGGCATCCCATCGCGTTCCATTGAGTTCCAGGGGACGCCATTTCTGCCAACGCTTTAAAACAGTTCCCAGAAATGGCATCCTCGGAACTCAATGGGAACGCGATGGGAATGCCCGGTGGTGTTCTGGGCCCCATCGGGTTTCCCATCACGCTCTGTGCGTGCCCCCATTAGAATGCACCGGGGAACGTTTTAACCCCAGTGCAATAAGCTTGAGAGTCTTGCCCTTCCCAGTGGCTCAGGAAAAAGCAAACAGTTGCAGCTTCTCCTAGCCTGTGTGGTTTTCCTCATTAATAACATTTTCCATCTTGACCACATTCTGATGTTATTTGGCCTTATGTATTCTGGTTTTTATCTATTAAATGTTGGAGAGTATGAGAATCGGAGTATCCCCCCTGCTATAAATTCCAATGAAATAGCTAACTCTTTTAATTGGTTGCGTGTGATCATTTGAGCTTATTTTGAGCTTATATTTTGACTTGTTCCTGTTACGAGTCATCACTCATGCCAAAGCTTCCCTCCGCCCAAGTGCAAGGCATGTTTTTTTTAATCATCAAATTTTCTTAAGGAGGTTTTGTTCTGTCAGTGTCTAAATCCTACAATTTGGCACAGCAAGAATTTATTATACAGTTACTGACTTCTGATTTTGGTCCCCTCCGTTTCAACCCCTCCCTGCCTCCGCTGTTCAATTTTGCTTCTTCAGATTCATTACAAGCCTCACAGAGCTGAGTAGAAAATCAGCAGGGCCCACCTTCCCATCATGTCAGATAGTAAAGCTTAGTCATGCAGCAAAATAAGTAAGCAAAGGGCAGATGGCAAAGAGGACAAAAGGGTTTTTTAATCTGCCTTTGTTTGCAAGGAAGCAATGTCTTTGAAGCTCCTGAAAACAGAGTGTTACCAGAAACAAATAATCAAGCTTCCCTTTCAGGCTACATATGACACTGTTTGTCTAGCCTCAGCAGCAGGCACTTAAAGTTAATGCAATGCTTTCAATAAATTCACCATATGTACAGGCAACCATACCTGAGGAGAACCTTGCTAAGATGTGTAAACCTGAATTAGATCTAGCTTTTTGGATGCAAAGTGGCCCACAAAAATAGTGATCTTTTGCCTAAACAGTGTATCTGGGACATTAGCTGGATTATATCTAATCTTATAATGAAATCTTTCCTCCAGTTTTGTGGATTTTCCCCCCCACAAAAGAGATGTCCATTTTTTCTGCCTTATTTTCAGAGCATCCTAGAATCTTTTGGTGGTGTCTCCCGATTACATACCCTTCAACTGCCTTGATTTGGCCAGGCCAGTCTAAATAAATTATCTATCACCCACTTTTTAAACTACTTTTCAAAATGTCCCAGTTTCTCTTTTCATTTTCCATTTCCTCCTTGGTGTGTAGCTCACTGAGACTGCTGCAACCTGTGTTCAAGGTGCAAAAGTAGTTTGTGCTCAGTTAAATCAGCAGGGTGAGAGGAGAAGAGGGTGGAATCTTCCTTTCTTGTAGATTCATCTCTCTGAGCTTGTGTGTTCTTTCTGATTACAATCACCCTTTGTATCTGTGGGTGAGCCATTCTAGTGTTTCTCTGGGTGAGCCATTCTCATGGACACACAAAAATGGGGGCCCTCAAGTCTTGTTGTTTCCTAGGGCAGTGTGATGTGTGTGTGGCAGCTGGTGTGGCCATCTGCCCATGCCTCCATTACAAACAACGGGGCTTGCCATCCACAGAAGCTCACATCTGCAGATAGCAAGCCTGCAAATAAGAAAAGCCAGTGTCATAACTTTTGCCATCTTGACCACACTCTGGTGTTGTGCA
>NC_056525.1:217921324-217942495 GCF_019175285.1 Sceloporus undulatus | reverse complement strand
TTCTTCCTCTGAAGTTTAACTGAAGTGTGGGGAGCTGGGAAGTAGATTTCACAGGGATTGTACATACACTCCTCTTAGCCACCTCATAACTATCATAGATGCAAGAACTCTGGATTCACAAATATTTCACTGGAATTTTCTAAATTGGTTCCTATTGAAATTAGTGGGACATTTCAGTAATGACTTAAGTCTGATAGATTTCAATGGAAAATAAGTGCAACTTACTCAATTAAACCAAAAGTAAATCTTACTGAATGCTATGGCGCTAGTGCACAGTAAGTTGATATAGGATTATATCCTTTGTTTGGATCCAGCCTACTGTATTTATCAATAAACCCAAGTAACTCAAACATCACTTGCTGAATTCTTAATCATTATCATTTCCACAGATATTGTTATCATCCACTGCAATTTTATTTGGTTTCTCTTAGTTTACACCAATAGATCAAGTAAATAACACCACAGGATCAAGTGCAGTTATTAAGGATTTTAGACACTATTTTAAAACCACTTTTTATCACTCCACAACCAGATAATCACCTTCCTGTGTCCACTGGACACACAGTCTTACTTGAGCTGATGTTGGTGTTTCTCAGACTTCAAGTGTTAGTTAGGACTGTTCCTACCAAATCGGGGCAGGTGGGCAGTATGCAACTTCCACAAGACTTCACTATTACCTGCGCTGCTCCAGCTCGCTTGGAGATGCAGTTCAACAATGGTTAGAGGTTCCTATGATTCCTGTCCCTGCCTCAGACTTCTTTTTACCTCTCTCTCTTGTGTCTAGCTGGAGCCATTTTGATCACATAAGCAATGAGACTCACAGTCTCAGCTTCAGAAATAGAAGAAATATGATCTGTATGTTTTCAGAGTTGAGTCTGCTTTTTAAAATAACAACAATAATTAAAACAATATAAAAATGCCACAAAATGTTTTAAGACAGTCTTTTAAAAAAGGTCATAAAATGGCAGCATAACCTCGCAACAACATGGCAGCAATAAAACCAGCCGGTCTTGTATCCAAACAATTTCTAAATATAGCTAAGCTGTTTTATCCTCCAAGAAACTGTTTCGTCCAATCCCTAAATGCAAAAGACAAAACAAGACAAAATGGATCAAGCATCAGGAAGACATTTGGGATAAAAGTGAGGAAAAACCCCATTGCTAAAATGTAGAAATGAATAATAATAATTTCCTTGGATTCAACAGCCCCAACAATGAGACCTTGTAAGACTTGATGTCATAAGAAACACATTTCATCTTCAGAATGTGCAGTTTCAAGGCTAATAGGATGTTCAGGAAAAATAATGGCCACCCCAAAAAATAAAAATAAAAATAAATGGGCATTTAAAAATGTAAATGGGGAAAATTCAGGGTGACCAGATGTTTTCCTTTCCAGGAGATGTCCTACATTCCAATCTTCTGTCCAGGAGAAATCCCCAAATGTTCTCCATTTTGAGCATGACTATGCCACCTGTTCCCCTTCAAGAAATGCATCTACTTGGTAGCCTGCCCTCACTGAAAATAAGCAGATAGAAGGGATCCTTCTGAAGTTCTTTTTTTCCTAGGGCCAGCAGCAAAGACATGTCCCCAGAACTTGGCGTACATTTTTTTCTTGGAGGGGAAAAGCATAGCAAACGTGGACAATGGGATGCTTGCAGGTCACAATGCAAATACTGAAAGGATTTTTTCCTTAATTTCAGCACAATGGATAAATAAAGGGAACAAATTAAATGTAGATTGAGGCAAAGATTTGTTGCTAGTAAAGTACCATTTTAAGCATTTATCTTGCTCAGAATCTATGAGTATATGGCAAACCAGCAAGGCATTTTGACAAAAATATATTCATCAGAAAAATACAATTGAGTACATAATAAAATAGAGTATTGGTAATATAGCTGTAAAAACATTTGAAATGGATTTATGTTTATATTAGTGTTTTAGCATTTATTTTGTAATTTTCTACATTTTTTCTTGAATGTTCTACATGTTGTGCTGACTTATCCTTCTTTGTGGTTATGACATCTGGTCACCCTAAGAAAATGTGCCTTGCTGTTGTTGTTGTTATTGATTCATTCATATATCACCTTCTACTGAATAATGGGACTCTAATAATTTACAGATTATTAGAACCAGTACAGATTAAAAACCATGCCAATGCATTTCACACACACACAATTTTAAAATGCTCACATTAGGAAAAATGATATAGATTTCCATGTGGATTCCCTCCTCCAGTTTCATGACCAGTATGAAAAAGAGAGAGGAAGAAAATGAAAAGGAGTTTCAGAGAAATCCAACAGAATTTGAGGCTGACTGATATTCATATTCTACTGAAAAGGCAATTCAGCAAAGGAATATGTTGCTTCAAGAATACCCCGATTTTGCAGAATCAAAATGTAATACAAAAAAATTACACCTAATTTGGAGTTTGGAAACTTTCTTTTACAAAGCAGTTACTTAGTTATAGTTCCAAAGCCCCCCCCCCCCCCCCGCTTTCCCGGTAGTGAGTTACTGTAAGAACTAGGATTTTTTTTAAATAACCTTTTCTGATTTTTTAAAAAAATATTGGGAAGCTATTTTAGAAACACTGGGTTGCTACATAGTCACTGATCTGTGGGACAAAGCATATTCTCCTTCCAATCTTCCTCAACATATTCAGTAGAGCACAAGGTAGCTCTATTCAAGGGATAGTGTGAAACAGCACCAGAACCCTGTGACATCCCTTTACCACCATTAAGTTAGGTCAGCATCTATAACTATACAAGTAACTGCAAAGTTATAGTTTCATCACAAAACGAATAACATTGCTCTTCGTTAATTTAGCTAGTTATAACAAAACATAGACATACCTGACACTGGAAAAAGAAGTATAAGTAACTAGTTATTTGTAATAAGTTATTTCCATTCCCCTTTTCTCATGTACTTTTTTCTCCCAACAGGTCTTCTCCTTCTGCCTCTCATAAAAGGCAGTGATGCTCAGTTCCTTCTATTCTTCTGATACTGGATTCATCAGTGTCCCTGGGAACCCTGTCCCTTTTCTTCACTAATTGAGTGCCATTTGGTTTTATGGAAGAAAGGAGTGGTAGCAAGAAGCCCAGTGTTAGTTCCTCAAGTTTTGTCCATGAGTGTACCTACACACTGTAAAAATAATGCAGTTTCATACCACTTTAAATGCTGTAGCTCCATCTTATGGAATCTTGGGATTTGTATTGCAAAGTCTTCAGTTTTCTCTGCCAAAGAATGCTGGTGCCTCAGAAACCTACAGATCCCAGGATTCTGTAGGATGGAGCCATGGCAGTTAAAGTGGTGTTGAACTGCATTATATATAGATGCACCATGACACAGTTTCAATCTTTCCCTCATTCTCCCATATAAATCAATGGTAGCCATTAACTTTCAATAAATTATGTGGATCTTGTTTATTCTTTTTATTCATTTTCCCCCTGATTGCCTGTATGTAAGATGTTTTCCTTCTTTATAGTTTTTTTTAGAGTTGGGGGGGTGCACCTTTAGCTGTTCAAAGATGCCTCTTTTTAAATAGGCACCAGTGAAGAGATTGCATTAACCTTTTGGGTAACCGGAAGCATATTAATCTCACCCCCTGCAGACTTTGTTGCCTTTCTCTCCCTTCCTCTTTAAATTTGGGAACATCCGTTAGCAAAGCAACATCTGATTAGCAAAAGTATTTAGTAAGCTAATGTTCACTGTCCACAGCAGGAGGCTCACACAGCTTGGCTGATGAGAAATGAACTGCCTGAAGCAAGCCTTTAATGGCAACTAATTTCCCATATTTGATACTCAGCTCAGCCAACTAATATCTAGTTCAACCGTGACAAGACAATCACAGTTAGTTTTGAAAATCCTTTAATCTGGGATGCAAAACAGTATGCTCAAGGCTATAATGAACTCCTAAGATTATGTGCTGGCGATTTTGTTTTTGTCTAGGGAAGGGTTTAAGCATCCATGGTTCCCTGATTCTGTTCCAACATGACACGAGTGAAAACTATCCACTAACAAACCCAGCCTGGTACCCACACTGAGAAAGGTCAAGAAGAGGAAAAAAATCACACTCTTCTCTCGTAATAACCAAAAGGATATGGCATTAACCAGCAATATAACATGAGCCATGCATGCCTTTTAAATCTATTGATCTTGTAATTTGTAAATGTGCTTAAAATAGCTACCATGTATTATAAACTACAGTAGCTTCATCTTTGACAAATCCCATTACTCTATCTCATTACACAGTGAATTATTAAATAGAACACTTAACCTAATTAGATATGATTGTCATGAAACATGAAGGCATCTTTATACAACTCATTTTTAGTTGTTTTTGGGAGAGCTGTTTCTTGGCAACATTTACTCCCTCTCTGAGTTTTCCTTGCCCTACACTCCTTTTTCAAATTGATCCTTTGTCTACCTATTTTTCGGTGGGTGACATTTCAAAATGACTTAAATTGACCCTTTATTCCTAAGGTGAACCCATCTTTGATAAATAGATGGAGTACATATTTTAAGAACATTAAAACAGAGTACACATTTTAAACAAATAGCATATACATTATTTATGTTGCTGCTAATATTTGATACTGATAAATGCCAACATATACCTGTGTATTTTGACAAACTCAGTTTTTGCAAATGGGAAAATGTAACAAAAACACCAATAAGTCTCCATGTTCTCTAAAACAATTGTTCACATTTACCTCTGAAAAGTTGAAAATGTATGCATTTTGGAATGATGCATTCACGTCTTTCCTTTCAGATTGTTAGCGTTCATATGTGAATGTTGACTCTGGAAACATTTACTGCCGTATAAATAAGTTACACTGCTTTATGAGTGAATAGGCATTAGAATGCTATCTGTAATTCTCTAATTTAATTATCTGATTTGGGGATTGATATCACACCCACTCAATAAGGGCAGACACCCTCCCTCAATTTTTCTTTTTCTTTTAACCATCATTTCTAGCACTGTGTATCTTCCACATGCTGGATTAAATGGGATATCATTAGAATTTTTTCTTCTTGGTCTTGCTTACCATTTTTCAGTTTGAAGAGAACCACACTGCTCTATTTATGTTCCACTAATGATAAAAGTCTTAAGACTGTCCTATAAATCACTTGAAAATGCATGTCTGATAGGTACTGTGGTGTATGGCTAACATAACCCAGAGCCCCAATACTGTCAAGACCTCACTGGTGGGCTGCTCCTAACCTCAGTGATTGAAGCCTGTATCTGGGAAGCCCAAATGAGATAATTACTGACTATCCTTTTCAGGGAATTATCAGATCTATGAAGCTGGGCTGGTGGGTTTCACTCGACCCTTGAGAAAGACAATGACCTCATCTTTGGCTGATTTATGGGAATAGCTCTTGCCTTATATCATAACCTGCACTTTCTAAATTGCCAAGAGATACTTCACATACCTGTTTCTGTCCAAGCTGCCTCTCAGAGTACTACTTACCAGAATAACCTTAAAAATAATAAAAAAAAATAGTTTCTCTCTTGCAGCCAAGCAATGAGAATCAAGTAAACATTGTTCCTTTAACGGGGCAACTTCACACAGGAATGACATACAGGTGAATTAGGCCCAAGCAACAAACAAGAGAGGACATGAGCATCATGTTCTTGTGGATTTCTACCCAGGAGTAAGACCCATTGAGTTTGATGGGATTTGCTCTCAGGCAAGGGTATATGAGATTGTAGCAAAGCAGTGCCATTTGTTTGTCAATTCCGAAGCCTGTTTGAGTTCCAGGTAAGTGTGCATTCAGGCCAGCCATGAAGGCCAGCATGGGGGTGGAGTGGGGGCATGGCATCTGCAGGATGCATGCCCTAATTCTGCCCCCATGCCAACATGACACCACACATCGCATCACATGGAGGGTGATGTCATGGGTGCTCCTCTGGTGCTGTGTCCAGATGACGCAGTACCAAAGGAGTGCAGAAAGGCCATGGCACAGGTGGCTCCAGTGCCCTTTCTGTGGCACACAAAGGAGTCACTTTTTGCAGCTCCTTTTTGCGCCATGGAAAGGCCAGATTGGGGCTGCAGCGTGTGGTTGCAGTGGCTCTTATCTGGTGAACAAAGAAGCAGCTACAGACTTAGGAGCAGGCTGTGCAGCCTCTGAGTGTATATTCCCATGCATACCCTTGAACTCAGTGGGACTTATCTCTCAGTACTAGTAGATATACCTCAAATTAGGCTCCATGAGTCAAGAATACACTTCACCTTCACCTGCTATACTGAAGCACCAGGGAAGGTTTTTTTTTCAGAGCAGTTTCCCCAAATACGTAAATACCTATTAACACAATAAAAATGCCCCAATGGTCTTTCCAGGGCTCTTTGCAATTTCATATGAAATCATGAGTTTTCAGGCAAATTAGAAAAAGGAGTCTTAATTGCCCCCTCATATCTCTGAGAAGAGAGCCTTGATTTACATTGGAGAAGGAGAAAACAGGTAGGTGTGTGTGTGTGTGTGTGTGTGTGTGTGTGTGTGTTTGGAGGGGGGAAATCTAATTGCGCCCCTTGCCCAACATCATTTGCATAACTCTGATTGATGAGATAGGAACAAAAATGTTTACAATGCAAGAACACAGGAATGTGGGGATTTAAGCAGGAAGTACCTCAAAATGAGCTGTCTGAGGTAATTATGAAACACATACTTCATATGTTTTCATTGGACAGTCCTATTATGCTAGACAAGACCAAAGTTTGATTAAAATTCCTTCCACTATAAAAATGTTGGAACAATTTACCAAGGAACCAGATTATTATGTGTTAAAAACATAAGTAGGGTTTTTTTTTGGGGGGGGGGAGAAGAAGTGGATTTACTCTCTAGATACATTTGAATTAATAAACTGGACTCAGATAAAAATTGTCAGAGAAGGAATTGTAAATAGTAGAGGGTTAAAGTTGCTGTTCATTTAAACTGCATTCTTTCTCCATATTTCACAGCTATGACATCTTGGCAATCAGAAGTCAAGCTGGAAGGAAATGATCACAGAGTATCATACAGTACAGAACAGTACAGTAAAACAATAAAGAGTCTTGTGGCACCTAATATTTCAGTATGAGATTTCATGAATTTATAATCCATGTCCTGAGAATTTAGAAGTGAATTGTAATATTTGTTGCATCTGAGAAAGTGGATTGTAATCCATGAAAGCTTATGCTAGACTTCCATCTGTTGTTATCTGGAGCCAGGCATGTCTTAAGAGGTCACAATGAGAATTTCTCATAGGAAGGACACATAGACCTGCATGTGAAGGACCCAGGTAATATGAAGATAAAAGCTGAATGGGTTTGTTGATCACTCCATCCCCCTCCCAGCTTTCTGCATACTAAAGACAAAGGTAATATGAGCCAATATTTTCTACCTACCCCCATTATGTTCCCAACCAACTTCCCAATCCATCTATCCAAGGGTTGCCCTAAACCCAATCATTGTATTTGCTACTCTGAAGGTAAAGCCATCAGTCATTCTGGAATCTCATTGTTGATTCTCTGGGAAGATCATCAGGTCTTTGTTACAGTGCAATATAGCACCTAACACCCCTTGAGGCTAAGATCTCAAATATAAATATCACTCCCAAACCTAACCTCTTCATACACAGTTGGCCCCCAGTCTGTGCTCAGTGCACACAGAGCACTTGCTGTGTTGCCCATAGATTTTGTCTGAGTCACATCCCACTTTTCGCAGTCTCCTCTCAAGGACAGGGAAATATTGCCACCCCACATCCCCAAAATGCTGCTATCCAATGTCCATATCTATATTTCAGTTAGCTCTGAATGGTGTGTCTGTTTGAACTACTATTGTATGTTTGGGTGCACTTTTGCATATTTCGAAATAAAAATCTGCTTTATTCACCAAACATGGAGTCCTTCATCAGTTAGTACTGGTATGCACAGGTGGAATCGATCCCCAATATTACCCAGCCTCTTGTAAGCTTCTTTGGGATCAACATTTCTCCAATATTTAAAAGAGAAGCTGGCACCGTTGGTGGGACACGCCCCCAGCCACCCTTTTTGCATAAAACCTCACAGTGTTCAGCTATCCATTAAAGCAAATAGTAAGACAAGACTAGATAAGCACCTACTGGAAATGGAGAATATGTTTGCCACACTTAAAGTAAATGGGAATCACAAATTATCTCACACTTGACATAATTGGGAGCCATATGCAATGTCCCTGGGCCTTACAAGGAACAGCATTTGTGCAGTAGCTTAATTAAAAGTAGACTTATGCTCCCTTTAAACTAGGGATGAGATAATGCAGGTCACACTGCCTAGGCCAACTATTATTTTGAGAGGCCCTCTCCTAGTATAATAGATGATCCTATGTATATTTAATTTCTTACAAGTTTGTTGTTGCTGAACTATCATAGACACAGACACAGATGAAGAGCCTTAGCCACAAATCTTTTATTTAATTTAAGGATGAGCAAACTTTTTCATCAAGGGCCTAATTCAGTTTCAGAGTTCTCAGAGGTCACATGGGCCAAGACAAAAAGGCATGATGAGGAATGCCAGCAAAATTTAGATGAAAGCTCTTGATGACAGCAACTAAACTTGAGCAGAGGCAATGCAACCTTATAAGACTGTGAAGGGGGGGGGGGCATATAAAACTGGAAAACTACTAAATGCTGGTGTCACGGAGAAGAAAGCATGGTCATCGAATGAAGTCCATAAAGATAGATATAGCTCCCTGCCTCATATTATTAAAATATTGTAAACATTTCTATCAATAGGTGTTACTATCATCTTCAAAAGCCTCTTGAGATATAGCTTGTCCGAAAGAGAACTGTGGTGGCATAGTCCATCTTACATTTGTCTTTTTTCCAGTTTACATGCAGGCTTGGTGTTCTACAATTATAGAAGGTAGAACTTCCATATCACCTAAAGTACTATGGTTTATAACAGAATCATACATCATAGATGTGAAATCAAATGCTGTACACATATGTTCTAGACCAAACCATAGCATAATAATTTAAACACATAGGTCCTATCTCCTCCTTATCTTCTTATTCAATTCATTACATCCAACGGGCTACTTGACACTTTCACTAAATACTAATATATACTCACCAGCATGAGGATATGCCTTCCTGTGGTGTTGGGAAGCTATACTAGTGCTCCTATTAATATGATCAGCCAGCAATTCTTAAGTTTCAGAAGGGGAGGCACTGAGAAGCAAAACCAAATTGTTGGTTGATACTCACTTTGTGGCAACTTTATCTCTTTAAAAACAAACCTGTTAAATAAACTTACACCAATGTCATCAAAACGGAGTTGAAGACCATTCTGTTCAGGGCAGCGTTCCCAGGCATTGCATAATTGTCACTTGCTATTCGATGTTCTTTTCTTGCCTGTTTTATTGAATCATTTCATGTATTGCTATGTATTTTATATGTATTATCCTACTAGAGAGGCCCCTTCCCCACCACCACTCCCTTTGTGTCGTGTCTTTTTAGATTGTAAGTCCAATCAAAAAGATTGTATGTACAGCGCTGTGTAAATTTACAGTGCTTTATAAATAAAGGTTAATAATAATAATAATAATAATAATAATGTAACTCTGTACAGAACTAATGTGCAATAGAATCTGTGAGATAATCTTCACTGTAACTTGCTTTACTAATCATTTGCTTGTTTTGTATATTCTGAGGATTAATTTCTCTTCTGCATTTTTCTGATGAACATCATAATAAAATCTATCTGGAAAAAAAAAGAACAAAGGAGGGGGAATCAGATTTTCCTGCCACTAGGAAAAAAAAGAAGAACCCTGTTTAAAGCATTAAGTTTGCTGACAGATGGTAGAATCAGTTGAAAATCGAGTACCATATTTACTAAGTCGAACACATTTAGTAAGCCAGAAAAGTGTTATCTAATTCTTTCCCCTGTGTGTGTGTATGTTTTGGAATAAACAGATGCCTAATGAGGAATGTGTTGAGAATTATTTTTGGAAGAACCTGGAATCTTCCTGCTTCAGAGTCTGTCCTTGGAACTTTTAAAAATAAAAGGTGACTAGCAAAGTGGACATGGCAAGATCTTTAGGGAACAGCAGAATTTGTTTATAATGGGACAGGGATACAAAGAGCTGTTATCACATAATATAGGCGGATGAAGAACACGATAACCGTTTTATGTTCTATTCTGTTTATTCAACACCCAAAGAATGTGGTGAGGGAAAGGGCAAATACTCTCAGAAGTGCTCACAAACCTGACAGTCACACAATGAATACACTGTTGATATCACACAATAATGGGGAGCTTGCTGAGGCATATGTTTGTTTGCACCCTGGCTGAGAAACAGGAATGGTGCATATGGAGGCAGAATTCATCAACTCTTGGGAGATAAACATTAAGCACAAATAGTTTTTTGTGGGTTTTTCAGGCTATGAGGCCATGTTCTAGAAGATATTTTTCCTGACGTTTCACCAGCAGCTGTGGCTGGCATCTTCAAAGAATGCTGGCATGGAAAAGAGTGGGGTATATATACTGTTGGTTAAGGGGAAGTGATTTGCATATTAATGATGAAAATCACTGGACTGGACCTAGAATTTCTTAATAAAGATTTATTTTTATTACTGAGCCTGAGTTTCCAAACTTTGCTCTCCTGATGGATCTGATACTATCAGTGAGTATGGACGTGCAAAGATTGCTAACTCCAACATATGAGGCCTTCCATCCAAGTTAATACCTTGAAATCAACCCTCATTCCAATAAAAACACTTTAAACTCTCTCTATGATGCCTCATATCATAGGACATGAGGCCTGCAGGGAGGAAATGAGATGCGGGATGGCCATGATTATCAGCAACTGCAATAACGTATTAGTTACATAAAGCACACCTGCACCAAGCTAGACAAACTGACCACAATCAAAAAATGCTGTCACCTTTTATCACTGCACAGATGTTTCAACTTAGCTTTTCAATGAGGCAGCTAATAGGTCAAAGTTATTGCAAGTGATGTAAGGATAGATTGTAGAGGGTCACTTGCTCCAAGATTCTAGGGCTATCACAGGTTAGTACCTTCCAAAAGCAATAAATTCAGTGTTTTTTATTAGAGGACAAGCCCTTTCCTCATGCTGCTTCCCCCGCTCCCCACAAAGCTATAGCTATCAAATATAACAGATGGGAAAGGAATAAAAAGTGAAGTAAAATGAAAAATAGGCCTTTCCTTTAATTTAAAAGATTACTTTTCTCTTTAAACTACCCACACCTCCCTTCTGAGATCTTGGCCTCTGATCCTGCATGGCTTTGTGGTGTGTGTGTATTGCTTTCTTAGTCCTAAGGGAGATAAAATCATTGTATGATTCTTTCTAAAATCAGCGTAGATAAGAACTGTTGGTTTCATCCATGGGTTATGAATAAATGAGAATATTATTTAGTTTGGGATTCTTTTGAGCAATGAAGGTACAAAATTTCTTCATATTTTGGATGGGGGAGAAATTGAAAGGATCATCAACTCAGGTTTAAAAATTTTGGTACTTAACTTTAAATAATGAGTCAAAGCCCTGTATATTCAACCAGGTTATCTCTATGTTGGGACTGCTACCAGAGGTGTAGTTATAGAATCTTAGGCGCGGTACATACCGCCGCTTTGGGGCAGCCTACACCCGACCCTTTTAGCTCTGGGTTCGGGGCAAGGCAGCCTCACTGGCAGCCCTGTAACCCCAAACCGGAGTTTTTCTGGACCACAAAGAAGTGGCTTCATGACCCTGGACACCCCAGGAGCCGCAGCCATGGGAGAAAGGGGGTGCTTCACTTGGCCCCTTTCTCCTTGGTGTCGTTCCCACAGCTGTTTTGTGGCTGCAGGAACGAGGCGCATGCCCAGAAGGAGCTTCATTTTGGAGCTCCTTCTCATGCCGCAGCCAGGCCACTGTAAATGGCCTGGGGTGGTGCAGAGACGTCATGCACAAGCCACAACATTTGGACGTGGCACGTGAGTGATGTAATCATGGCAGCCCCCATGTAGATGGGAGACCACCATGATTATGGTGCCACCACTTACTAGGGTTGCGGAGTGTACGAACGCTCAGCCCCCAGGCAATCCTAGTACGTGGCCAGGCCAGGGCAAAATGCCAGTCTGGATCGCACTTTAGAGTTGGAATTGGTTCCATGGGCCTTTGAATCCAACCCCTTGTTCAATGCAGCAAATCCAGTTGCAGGATCTTCAGCAGGTAGCCCCAGAGGGTAGGACCAGATCTAATGGTTTTAAGTTACCGGAGGGTAGATTTTAACTGAACATTAGAAGAGTGGTTCAGCAACCAATTACCTATAGAAGCAATGGGGTTTCTTTTTCTGGATATCTTCAGAAAGAGGGTGGACAGCTACTTGCTGGAGATGGATTTTCTGCAGTGAGTGTGTAAGTGTGTGTGTGGACTTGATGGCCTATGTCCACTCTATGATTCTGTTCAGTGATTCTGTAATTCAAACAAGGATGCTCAAATGCCTTGAATTAATACCACTGCATCCCTACTGAGCAGGTCCCATCATATTTATTTTAAGGTGAGAAAGAAGAGGTCCTGTCTTAAGCAGTGTAAAGTCTAAAGTCCTGGGGAAAGCACCTTTCAATGCTAGAGAAAGGCAACAGACAGAAGAGGGAAGGGTGAAACAAAAGAGAGGAAAAAGCTAACTGCATCTCCCCCCTTTCCCATCTTAAGGGCATTTTCCCTTTCTTGGCACTGGATCACTGAAAATCATTTGAACAATGTTGACTTTTGATTATTATGCAAAACTTTAATTCTTCACCAGTCTTTTAAAAAGTGACCTTTTAAGTATATGCTCTTGTGATTAAAGCTTTTTAGTCGCTGTCACTCATAATCCCCACTGATGCTTTCTCCAAAAGGTGCGAGAGAATCAAACCCATGGCAGCCACTGCTGTTTTACTTTGAATCTATGTCAGATGTTTTATGTGACTCATTTTCTTCCACACAATTAGACTTTAAGGACATCAGGACTTGGTTTCTGATTTTTTTTTTTAAATTAAAAATCCAAGGTCTCAGTAAGAACAGCATAATGTATTCTGCCCAAACTGTGAGAACAGAGCAATACAGAATAATTTACTTCCCTAATGCCAAATTAAAATTCATAACACAATTCTTTAATTACCATCTGATTCTAATTCTCAGAGAAGTGTGTCCTAATTGCATTGTTGATATGCATGGATGCAAATAAGATGTTGACGGTTTCCCCTAGTAGGAAATGATTCTGTTTCTAATGTCTCTACACTGAAATACAGTGGGGTAAATTCATCATTTGTACTGATGCTATTGAAGCCCATAGAGTAACATCCGGGTTTTGCCCAGCTTCTGTACAAAAAGAATTGTACAGAACTGTCTAACAAGTACATTGATGGCAGACATCCAGGGAACAAATTCCCCAGACAGTTAAAACATGCATGCATGTAACCATATATGCACACCAGTTTCTAAAAGGTGGATACAACAAATGGATATGCAAGTGATACCACCCAAACAAAACAGAAGTGTGTGTGCTTCATTGTTTCCATGTTCAAACTCAATGAGAATCTAAAAAGCATCCCAGCCAGTTAGATGATAATCTGGATGGATAAGAGCATAAAGTTCATGACCTCATGCTTGTGTATGCACTGTAAACAGTGAAAAATCTTCCAAGTAATACACTGATTAACTATTTCCTCACCAAAAAAAAATGTCTTCAAAATTGCAAGGCAAGGATGATAAGGCTGACAAATGGGAAGATTAAATTACAAGAATGCATGCACTAGATAAAAAGTCTAGTGCAACAAGCTAGGAGGCTGATGTATATGGAAGCAGTAACAAAAAAACTTGCAAAAATGAAAAACCTAGCTGATCCCTTTTTTGTGTGGTATTGCTATCAATTGTGGTGTACCCCAACCTGCTAATCTCTCCACCTAATTCCAAATTCTCATCAGTTAAGAGGTGGATCAAGACAAAGTGTTGGATGGGGTTATATGCCTTTTGAAAATTCAGGTGGTATATTTCTAGATGCATACCTGAATGTCCAGGTTTCAGCAGTGTTCAGCAATGTGTTTGCACAGTTAAGGCTAGAGTAACAAGGTTATTCTGGATCGCTTTGAGTTTGTGAATACTGAGGACATGGACAAGCTCCTTGGGTGTGAAAGAAAGACGACTTGCCCTCTTGACCCTTGCCCATCCTGGTTGACCATTCAGGGAGGGGATGTAATAACAACTTCTTTACTTCATATAATTAACTCATCCCTTCGGGAGGGTCTAGTTCCATCAGCCTAAAAACAGGCCATAGTGAAACCTATTCTGAAGAAACCCTCTCTTGATCACCTACAAATGAGTAATTACAGACCAGTTTCTTTACTACCTTTTTTGGGCAAGGTGATTGAGAGGGCAGTCGCCTTCCAACTCCAAGCTGTCTTGGATGAAACTGATTATCTGGACCCATTTCAAACTGGCTTCAGGGCAGGGTTTGGAGTTGAGACGGCCATGGTCACCTTAGTCGATGATCTCCGTCTGAGTATCGACAGGGGAAGTGTGACCCTGTTGATGCTCTTGGACATCTCAGCAGCCTTCGATACCATAGACCATGGTATCCTTCTGGAACGTCTGAGAGAGTTAGGTATTGGTGGCATTACGCTCCAGTGGCTCCGGTCCTACCTCTCGGGAAGGTTCCAGATGGTGAGGCTGGGGGACTGTTGCTCTTGTAAAAGAGAGCTGACATCTGGTGTCCCTCATGGTGCCATCCTGTCCCCCATGCTGTTTAATATTTACATGAAGCCGCTGGGAGAGATCATCCGGAGACATGGAGCATGGTGTTATCAGTACGCTGATGACACCCAGATCTATCTCTCTATGTCCCCGACTGATTCAGTGACTAAGAATGGCATCTCTCCTCTGGATTCCTGCCTGGAGTCAGTAATGGGCTGGATGAGGGAAAACAAACTCAAGCTGAATCCAGAGAAAACAGAGGTACTTGTGATAGGCTCCACAGATCCAGACAGAGGAATTTGTAACCCGGTCCTGGATGGGGTCACACTTCCCCTAAAGGACAAAGTTCGCAGCTTGGGAGTACTCCTGGACTCATCCCTACAGTTATCATCCCAGATACATGTGATGGCTAGGAGTGCTTGGTACCAGCTTCAGCTGATACACCAGCTGCGCCCCTGTCTGGACCGAAAGGATCTTGAAACAGTAGTACACGCACTGGTAACCTCTCGCTTGGATTTCCGTAATGCGCTCTACATGGGGCTACCTTTGTACCAGGTTCGGAAGCTCCAATTAGTTCAAAACGCTGCAGCCAGATTGGTCACTGGGATCTCTAGGTCGAACCACATAACTCCTATACTAAAATCTCTTCACTGGCTGCCAATTAGCTTCCAGGCTCAATACAAAGTGTTGGTTATTACCTTTAAAGCCCTACATGGTTTGGGCCTGAGTTACTTGAGGGAATGCCTCTCCCTACATAATCCGCCCCGCACTCTCAGAACAACAGGCAAATACCAACTGGAATATCCCAGAGTGAGACTGTCCGCAACTCACCAACGAGCATTCACATCTATTGCTCCTACACATTGGAATAAACTCCCTGAAGAGATTCATCTCAGTCCTTCCCTTGATGTTTTCAAGAAAATGTTGAAAACTCATTTGTTCTGTTTAGCATACCCTCCTGATCCATCATAAAGAATGTATCCTCCTATCCCCTATCCTGTAATGTGAAATGTATTAGGATGTTTAGGTGTGATTTCGAGATTTTAACTGCTTTTATATGATGTTTTAACCTAATGTACTTCTGATTGTATTTTATATTGTAAATCCTGTGCTGTATAGTTGCTTTGAATTTGTAAACTGCTTTGATCCCAGGAAAAGCGGTATAGAAATAAAGATTTATTATAGAAATAAACATTTATTAGAGTGCAAACTGATCACACTCCTGCCTGGAGCATCATACACTCATTGCTGGCTGTTGACCAAATTGCCTTCAAGTATGCTAGCTCCTTTGCAGCTCTGAGCAGTTTGGGACCCTTGTTTAAAAGGAAAGGGGGGAAAAAGCAAGATAACCCTTTCTCCCCAGCCATACTAGATAATTAAGCTAAGAGGCAACCTTACCCCAATCTCCCAGTGACTAACATAACACATTACTAAGAGGTAATGTAATGTGTTACCTGTAAAATATGAGCAATTAATAACATCAGCAAGCCATTTTCTTTTAAAGTAATGCTAACACAGTGTTTAAAGCAAAGTTTCCAAGTTCTGGGCCAGACTGCTGACCAGATCTAGTTACCAGCAGCATGTGATACCCTTGGTCCAACTTCACTCGATGTTGGGCTGTTCTTCGGTTCCCTTCAAAGCATTGGCTGTAATCCCTGGTGGCGCAGTGGTTAAATGCCTGTACTGCAGCCATTCACTCAAAACCACAAGGTTGCGAGTTCAAGACCAGCAAAAGGGCCCAAGCTCGACTCAGGCTTGCATCCTTCCAAGGTCGCTAAAATGAGTACCCAGACTTGGGGGCAAATTAGCTTACTTGCTAATTAGCTTACTTGCTGTTCACCGCTATGATCTTTGGAATAGCGGTATATAAATAAAACAAATTATTATTATTATTATTATTATTATTATTATTATTATTATTATATAACCCTATATATAAAACACAGTATATGATTTAGGATTAGGCTGTGTAAAAGATGACCTTTTCCCATATGATTTTGTCTTTTGTTGAGGAGGCTCTTCTCTCAGAACTACCACCACTAGCGGTGAATTTGGTGGATATGAGAGTGGCTGTTCTCATGCTCTGGAACGCACTGCCAAGACATGTCCCCACTCTGTTGTCAGCATTGAAAACAACATTTAGGGTGAATCTACACTGTAGAAATAATGCAGTTTGACACCACTTTAACTGCTATGGCTCCATCCTACAGAATCCTGGGATTTGTAGTTTTGTGAGGCACCAATACTCTTTTGAGAGAAGGCTAAAGACTTTGCAAAACTACAAATGTCAGGATTCCATAGGATGGAGCTACTGCATTATTTCTACATTGCAGACACACCCTCAGATTGGCATTTAAATTGGATTTTCTTTGAAGGGACTTTGAAAAATTGGATGCTGTTCTTTGTTTTTTTTTAACTGATTTTTTGAAGTTGTGCTTTTAATCTGTTTTAATGTGTTCTAGAAAGACTTAGGATTCTACTCGTAGGGCCTCCCAACAATGCTGTGCACCACAATAAAGACCACACTCATGGAGAACTCATGATGACTCTATCATGGGGTTTTCTGAGGCTGAGAGTGTATGATTTGCCCAAGGTCACCAAGTTGGTTTCCACTTGCCCGAATCAGGATATGAACCCTGGTCTTCAGTGTCATAATCTAATGCTCAAGCCACTACACCATGCTGGATCATTCTCTATACTGCACAATTTTGTGCAAAGAGACTTTTGTGCCCAGTTTGAAACTTTTTGGCTCAAAATCTTTATTTATTTATTTATTTATTTATTTATTTATGGTATTTACACCCCGCCCTTCAGCCCTATAAACCCAGTTGTTTTCTTTTCTAATCTAGGAATGTCATGTTTTCAAAAGAATACCCTTCAGTTGTTTTATAGAAGAATACACCGTGATAGTTAATAGCCTGGTAATGAGTCCTACCACTTTTGGCCATTAACCAATGAAGCAGGATTAAAAAGGCAAATGGGAGATCTATGGCTATGCAGAAGGACATAGTACAGATACCCATGTATTGTAGTAAAACCAGAAGGGACAGTGTTGTTTCAAACCTTTCTAAGGGGAGTTCTCTTTGACCTTGCTAATTGACAATAGTAAAGTGTGAGCAAATGCAGGCATGGGCAATAAACCGTGGCCTTTCAGATTCTTTCCAAAATATGCAGGGAAAAGCAGGAGGGAGCTGGGGAGGGTTAGGAGTTTAACTTTTAAAGCAGCTGTTTAAATCTATAGTGAAGCAAATTCCACTGAGAGTGGTTGCATGATGGGATTTATGATTTACAGCAGCAGCATTGCAGCATGTAAAAGCTGACAAAAGATTAATGGCAAACACTGAATTAAAGAGAGTATTCTTCAGTATGAAGCAGATTCCCTTCACCCCATCTTTTTTTTTTAAAAAAAATTCTTGAGTCATTTAGATGCACAGGACATCTACAAGTGGAAGAAAGATCTGCGAAAGTAAATTCATAATACGGTAGTTAAATGTTTTTACAAAGAGATTTGTGTACAGCTGAGATAAAGAGTGCAATCCTGTACACACTTACCTGAGAGTAATACAGATGGAACTAACATCTGAAAAGATCTACATAGGATTGCACTGTTAATGACTTCCTGTTTCTGCTTGATAAAGACCTCTGATTGACCCAAAAGCAATGCCTGGATATTCAACCCAATGAAAGATACATTTCTATTTCTATTTTTAATATTTGGTTCTGGTTGGTCTGGCAGTGAATAAGGAAGCTATGAAAGAATCCAGTCCTTTATGTCTCTGAGCCTTATAGTAATATCCATCCATCTAGGTGTCTGTTCCTATTGTTACATCTAGAAAGTAAATTTGAAGTAGACAACATTTTAAAACACTCCTGCAAACCCTTACACATATAAGAAAATAAATAATCAACAATACAAATGAAGAAGTCAAATGTCTTCATGGCAACTTAAAAATTGTCAGCCAACTATAAAATTCCTATCAATTGGGACGATCTCCCTTGAATAATTAAATCTTCACCCTCTTCCTTAAAAATAGGGTGGTAAAGCTTGCCATGTTAATTTTTTTTTTTTTTGGATCAGAACATTAATTCTGCACCAGCACTGTTTGTGTTAGTTAATATTTTTTTTATACCTTGGAGAAGAAATGCTGGAGCTGTAATGGCCCCCCTAAACAATAAATCAGTACCTTTTCCTAAACATGGGCTCATTTTATTAAAGGTCTGTGTTTGGTCCTCTGTTTGTCCTGCAAACAAATTCAGAAAAATTCAAAATCTATTTACAAATACTTCTTCTTGACCATGGAGATTGTCTATCTGATGGGTATTATTTTTCTAATGAACATTGACTCTCTGGTTGCTATTGTTGTTGTGTGTCTTCAAGTCATTTCTGTCTTATGGCAACCCAGTCATGGAGTTTTCTTGGCAGCATTTGTTCACAGGGAGATTGCCTTTCCCTTCCTCTGAGGCTGAGAGAATGTAACTTGCCCAAGGTCACCCAGTGCATTTCCATGGCTGAGTGAGAATTCAAACCCTGTTCTCCAATGCTCAAACAATTACACCATGCTGGCTTCTGTCTATCTGGTAGATGGTTCTAAATATCTGGTTCCAAAATATAAAATACACTCTTATCTTACTTGGGGTCAGGATAGTTAACAGTCTTTCAGTATTCAGTTAAATATCATATTATAAATAGATAGCATTATCATAAATCATATTTATTTCTCTGTGAGAAACATCCAGAAGGGAAAACATACACACACGCGCGCACATGTATGCGCATGTATTGATATACAATTAAATGTCAAAGTCAGAATCATTCATGTCTTTCTGAATATTTCTATTTGTATGTATTTTTGTGAAAGCTGGACAATGAAGAAAGCTGACAGGAGGAAGATCAATTCATTTGAAACATGGTGTTGGCAGAGAGGTCTGCTGATACAATGGACTGTCAAAAAGACAAATGGGCACTAGAGAAAATCAAGACTGAACTCTCCCAAGACTAACAACACTGAGTAAACTAGAGCCTGTATACTTTGGATGTATCATCAGATGACACAACAACAACAACAACAACAACAACAACAACAATACTGTGGGCAGGGCTCCCAGACCCGCAGCCACAGCCCCTGGAAGTTGCTCCATTCCACCGGGTTGTGAGACACAAACACACTTGGAGACCCGAAGATGCTTGCAACCAACTTAAACTCTGACTTTATTACCTTGACACAATAAACAGAACAACTCAACAGTCTTAACCAGTCCTTGCTTACTCAGTTACTTCAATGAAGCACAGCGGGTTCTGCTTCCCTAGACGTTCTAGGTCTGTGTCCCGAAACTCACAGTGTATGTGACCGGACTGGGCGGTAGTCCCACTCAGCAGCAACCCTTCCTCCAGCAGGGCTTCGGCGGCCAGCCGGTACGTGGACTTGACCCCTCGTTCGCCGAGTCCACCAGGATTCTTCCTCCACTCCCGCCTCCTCTCTTCTCTGTCCCACTTCCGGGTTCTAAGGCTGACTCCCTCCCTCTATTCCTCTCCGTGGGCAAACTGGGCGTAAAGGACTCACAGGGCCAGCCCGAATCTTACCAGCGTGGAAGAAACCTCCTTCCCGGGGTCTCTCTCTCAGCCCACCTTGCTTTTCCTCTCTCGTTCTTTCCCTGCACGCCTCTCCGCGTCCCCTTCTTCCGCTCAAGCTCCTCCCCCCTGACGCCTCTCCCTTCCTTCTTAATAAATCTTCTCCTTTCTCACCCCGCCCCCGGGGCCTGGGTCTCCTCCCTTCTAACACTTCCAGCTGACTTCTTTCTTCATCTCTGCCTCCTTCCTTTCTCTCTGGGTCCTCCATTCCCTCTCTCGCCAATTTAACCCGACCCTTATGACCTTCCTCTCTACAAATATTTATCATTATCTTATATCCCACCTTTCTCCCAATACAGGGCATGACATTGACAAAGACAATAATGTTTGGCAAAGCAGAAGGCAGTAGGAGAAGAGGAACACAACATTACAGATGGATAGTCTCAGTTAAGGAAGCCACAGCCCTGACTTAGCAAGAGCTGAATAAAGCTGCTGATAACTGGGACTCTTGGAGGTCTCTAATTCAGAAGGTCACCAAAAGTTTAACCTGACTTCTCAGCAAATAATCACTACCACCACTTAATGGAACAACCAGAATTAGGCTGCCTTTAGACAGTTGTGTTGCTGTGGTAGTGCCCCATATGGCTGACACTGTGATATGTGCATAAACATTGGAACAATGTGGACATGGGAAGGGATGCTTGTGTATGTTCAGTGGAGAGGCAATCAATGGGAAAGATGAACAGCTCAGCCCATGTGCTTGCAGTATCACACATCTCCATGCCACAACTCTGTGAGTCTTGAGATTGCTTCATGACTCTCTCTCTCTATTTCTAGGGCTGCATCTACACTGCAGAAATAATCCACTTTGACATGACTTTAACTGCCATGGCTTAACGCTATGGAATC
>NC_056525.1:217919364-217921314 GCF_019175285.1 Sceloporus undulatus | reverse complement strand
TTAGGATCTGTTGTGGCACCAGAGCTCACTGACAGAGAAGGCTAAATAAATAATAAATAATAAAATTTTTATTTGTACCCCGCCCTTCCAAATGATCAGGGCGGCTAACAAAATGCACCGAAGTGCAGACAATATACAAGATTAAAAACAACCATAATAAAACAACAATCCATAAAAACAATAAAAAGCCCCTTAGCCCGTCCTCACGGCCACGAGAGAGGAGGGAGGCCCACAGGATATTTAGTCGGGGAATGCCTGATTAAATAGGAAGGTTTTAAGACCCTTCCTAAATTGGGCCAGGGTGGAAGATGAGCGGAGCTCCGTGGGCAGCGTATTCCAAAGGGCTGGGGCAGCTGTGGAAAAAGATCTTCTGGCAGTGACAGCCAACCTAGCCCCAGGCACCTTCAGGAGTTGCTGCCCAGATGTTCTGAGGGTGCGAGGCGGAATGTACGGGGAGAGGCGGTCCTTCAGGAATCCTGGGCCCAAGCCATTTAGGGCTTTATAGGTAATAACCAACGCCTTATATTGAGCTCGGAAGCGGATGGGCAGCCAATGGAGATCTTTAAGCACAGGTGTTATGTGGCTGGTCCTGGGAGCACCAGTGACCAGCCGCGCTGCCATATTCTGCACCATTTGCAGCTTCCGAGTTTGGTATAAGGGTTGCCCCATGTAGAGTACATTACAGAAATCCAGTCTCGAAGTTACCAGAGCGTGTACAACAGTTTCAAGGTCCCTCTGGGCCAGGTATGGGCGCAGCTGGCGAATCAGCCGAAGCTGATAACAGGTACTCTTGACCGTCGCATTCACCTGAGCAGTCAGGTGAAGGGACGAGTCAAGAAGCACCCCCAGACTGCGCACGGAGTCCTTCACGGGGAGCGTGACCCCATTCAGGACAGGTGGAACCACCTCCATTCCTGGACCAGGGGAACCTATCACTAGTACCTCCGTTTTCTCTGGATTAAGTTTGAGTCGGTTTTCCCTCATCCAGCCCATTACTGACTCTAGACAGGCCACGAGAGGAGAGACGCCATCCCCAGTCACTGCATCAGTCGGAGACATAGAGAAAATGATTTGGGTGTCATCAGCGTACTGATAACCCCGCGCCCCATGTCTCCGGATGATCTCTCCCAGCGGTTTCATGTAAATGTTAAATAGCATGGGAGACAGAATGGCTCCTTGAGGGACCCCGGTTTTAAGGGCCCGCTCGCTGGAGCACACGTCTCCCAGCTGCACCATCTGGGACCTCCCAGAGAGGTAGGAGCGGAACCACTGGAGCGCAGTGCCCCCGATTCCCACCTCAGCCAGGCGCCCCAGAAGGATACCATGGTCTATGGTATCGAAAGCCGCTGAGATGTCCAAGAGCACCAACAGGGACACGCTTCCCCTGTCAATGCCCAGACGGAGATCATCGACCAAGGCGACCATGGCCGTCTCAACCCCATGACCCGCCCGGAAGCCAGTTTGAAATGGGTCCAGATAATCCGTTTCATCCAAGACCGCCTGAAGCTGGATCGCAACCGCCCTCTCGATCACCTTTCCCAAAAATGGTAGCAGCGAAACAGGCCGATAATTATTATGAACCAGGGGGTCAAGGGAGGGCTTTTTTAGGATCGGTCTTACTATGGCCAATTTAAGATCCGATGGAAATCGCCCATCCCTGAAAGATGTATTAATTATCCGGCGTAACAAAAGTGTTACCGCCGGTCCCCCCTGGGCTGCTAACCATGAGGGACAGGGATCAAGAGAGCAGGTTGTCTTCCGAACACTTCCGAGGATCTTGTCCACATCCTCGGTACTCACCGACTCAAACTGATCCAGTATAACACAGTCCACGGAGGCTCTGGACGCTTCTACCCTAGGTTCTGCCATAATGTCGGCGTTCAGACCTTCGCTTATACGAGAAGTTTTATCCACGAAAAAGTCGTTAAACAAGTCACAGCAGGCCTTAGA
>NC_056525.1:217918984-217919264 GCF_019175285.1 Sceloporus undulatus | reverse complement strand
AGTTCTTTGTTGCTCGTATTGCCTCTCCGTAGTCCTTTAACAGTCGGTCTAGGAGAGTCTTGTCGTTTGAGCAAAGGTGTTTCCGCCAACGGTACTCTAGCCGTCGCAGGACCCGCTTCCTCGCCCGGAGATCTTCCGTATACCAGGGCTTACGTTTGGAAGCGGGCCTGAGAGGGCGCTTGGGAGCGATTCTGTGTATAGCCCCAGAGAGACCGGTATTCCAGATACCGGTGAGGGCATCAACAGAGTCGCCGTCATTTCCAACCGTGAGCCCCTCTAA
>NC_056525.1:217918416-217918884 GCF_019175285.1 Sceloporus undulatus | reverse complement strand
TAGAGGCCTTGATTTTCACCTCTACCAGGAAATGATCCGTCCATGACAAGGGGGAAATATTAGCTATTTCCACCCACGGATTATCCGCCTCCGAACAGAAGACCAAATCGAGAGTATTACCCGCACAATGCGTAGGACCCTGTATCAGCTGGGACAGGCCCATGGCCGTCATGGTCTCCATGAATTCCCGAGCCGCACCAGATGGAACAGAGCAGGCCGTGAGGGAGATGTTGAAGTCACCCAGGACAAGAAGCCTGGGCGTCTCCAACATCAGCTCAGCAACCAGCTGTGTCAGCTCGTTAAGGGAGTCCGCTAATGCACGGGGTGGCCGATACACTAGCAGAATCCCCAGACTGTCCCTAGCCTTTAGGGTCAGGTAAATACACTCGATATAGGTGGTCTGTCGGAGGTGGTTCCTGGTGAGGGACACGGTGTTCCTATGTACCAAGGCCACACCCCCCCCCCCCC
>NC_056525.1:217870934-217918316 GCF_019175285.1 Sceloporus undulatus | reverse complement strand
CCCCCCCCCCCCCCCCGCCCACCTAACCTGCGCTGGTCCTTCACCGAGTACCCGGCAGGCAGGGCCTGAGCCCACACAGCATCCCCTTCAGGCCCCAGCCAGGTCTCGGTAATGCAAGCCAAGTCACACTTAGAGTCCTCCAGGAGATCCTGGAGGATGTGGGTCTTGTTATTAATAGACCTGGCATTGCACAGGAGCAGCGACAGGGTTTGTGGCACTGAGCCATGGCAGTTAAAGTGGTGCTAAACTGGGTAATTTCTGCAGTGTGGATGCAATCTACGTAAAATTGGCCTGATGGTCTACTGGTTGCAGTCAATGCCTTTGGCAAAAGCACAACTTTGCATGGTTTTTTTGCATATAGGACCCATCACTGCTTAACTGTAAGCCCTGGTCAATTAGGGTTTTTCATCAATTGAAGGAACCCAACATGCATCCCTCTATTTTTACAAAGGGTCTGGTTCTTCATAATGCTGAATGTGTATCCCAAGAGAAGTCATTTTGGCCTTGCTATGTGGTTAAAACCATTATTAACAGAGAAGACAGTATGAGTAAAATAGTTGGATCTAAAACCAAGAATAAATATTAAAAATTATAATTACAAGCAACTCTTTGAAGAGTAATATGAGTGGGAAATGGAGCGCATGTTATTTTGCTCTTTAAAAAAAGAGCTGTAACTTTTAGTAGCATCAATCACTTTTGTTACTTGAAGTTTGATCATCTGGGAGCCTCACATTATACTAGGCTGCCCAAAGAAGCTAGAATAAAATTCATGATAAAGTGTAGCACCAGCAAATTGGGTAGTTAAATTATCAAGTGGATAAAATAAATATAATACAAAAAAGAGGTGGAGTAGGAAGAAACAGAAAAGAGCGAAAATAGAAACTGCACCATTTTGATCAAGATTGGAACTGAAATCTCCACATTCTGCAAACTTTATTTTAAACTGATGTACATTGCTGAAATCAGATAGAAACTGTCAGTGAGACTTGCCTTAATTTTCTCCCTCTGTGCCACCATTCTGGCACACAGTAGACAACCTGCTGTCTTGTCTCCATTTACTGATGATGCTGGAATAGCTCTGCAGTGTCTCCATGTTCATTTCCCTGCACACAAATAATGGCACTGATGCCTCTTGTCCATGTGACAAGCTTATGAAGGATGAGCCCAGTGCCACTTCTCTTTGTCTCCATACTGGTAAATTATTCATCAGTGGTGCAGCATGGGGAAAACAGAGAAAGAGAAAGCAGGGAAAAGGCTGGTGTGTTGCAAGCAACAAGAGGGAAACATAAAAATCCAAAACAAACTTCTGACAGGTCCATAAGGGAAGAGGGCAAAGTCCCTTGGTGAGCCGGTTGCCCACTTCAGGAATTATGTATGCCATTTTCAGAACTTACCATCAAAGGATCCTTTCAAGCTTGAGTTGTTGTTCATTGATTATCTCTCCTGTCTCCAGTTGGGAATGATTCATAACAAGACAGCACTGTCAAAGTAGGCGTGTCAGTCTTTGTGCCCTAGCTGAATTCCAGCATGAATAGGGACATTTGGTTGACATGCCTTGTCTCATCAGTGCACTCCAGTAGGATCATGATGTTGTCATTTTTAAACCTCATTAGCTTCCAACCCATCAATATGTTGAAAGAGTTGTATATGGCTTGTCAAGCTTTTGACAGGAGTATTGAGGACAAATGGGTTTGGAAGATCTAACCAGAAGGAATGCAACTTTTTGCCTTTCTGGGGCTAGCATGGATATGGTATTTAGGCAACTGTGTACCTCTGGCCACTTGCAGTGCACCCCTGATAGGGATGTGTGAGCACCCTGCTTCTCACCCTTAAAAGCAATGGGTCTTTGTGACTGTTAACAAGGGGAGGGAGAGAGATGCACCTACATGTCCACACTTTGAAAACCTCCAGTCTGAATACAGTATAACCCCTATATGAGCCAGTATGGTGTAGTGGTTTCATTGTTGGATTATGACTTTGGAGGCCAGGGTTGGATTCTCAGTTCAGTCAGGAAACCCACTGGGTGACCTTGGGCAAGCCATCTGCTCTCAGATTCAAGGGAAGATAATGTGGAACCACTTCTGAATAAATTTTGCCAAGAAAACCTCATGATAGGTTTGCCTCAGGGTCACCAGAAATTGGGAATGACTTGAAGTCACACAACAACAACAACAATCCCCGTATGTGTGGGGCTTATGTTCCAAGACCCCCCCCCCCCCCAATAGATACCTGAAACTGCATTTCTAGGTCTTCCAGTGTGATTTTGTGGGGTTTTTTTTGGCCAGATCTTGACCACAGAATCACACCAGAGGACCTAGAAATTCCTCAAGACAACATGTTTTAGATGTGGAGAAGTGAAACTACAAATACTAAATTTGTGAATATGGGGGTTGTAGTGTACTGACAAAAAAGGTCCTTCTTATATTTATTGTACATCTGACCCTGCAACATTTTCTGAAGCTGGAAAAGTGAAATTTACCAAAAGACCAGTTCAAACCCCTTCCAGAAACTTATCTTCAGGCAGTTACTCACCAGAAAATGTCATACTGTACTGTCATTTTTTAGATGGACATGAGATTGTGACTACCAGCCTCAGTAGGGCAGTAAATTCCCTCGTGGACTTTAAAGAAGCTTTCCAATGTGCTGAAATTAGGGGGATAGGCTTCAGCACCTTAGATAGCTCCTTCAATAACCAAGCTAAAACCTTTAATTGGAAACTACATGAGTCATTTCCATCCGGGACAAACCCTCCAATGTAATTCAGCTTCTGGGCCACTCCTGTTCATTTCAATGAAGATTGTTTAGGAGCAGCTAATGTTCTATCTGTGTGCAGCTAATTGTTTGCTTTTTGGTGTTAGAATGGCTGCAAATGTATCTTTTCAGATAAAAGCTTTTTAGTACTTTGGAAGGGCATCACCCCAGAGGCAACTCTGACTTGCACAAATGGTTTAAAAAAAAATACCTCAAATGTTTTGCCATTTAAAATTTTCAATTTTGCTATGTTGCCTAGTGATAAATATTTCACTGTACACTTAGGCTGCAGTCCTATACCCACTTCCTTCAAAGTTAGTTCATTGAATTTAATGAAGCTTACCTCTGAGTAGAAAAATATAGACTTGTAGCATTAATATCTCTTTATTTTCTTTTATTTCTTCATTTTACAGATATTCTGTACTGACTATGTTGTATGTTAACATTTTTACACAAAAGCTCACTGGCAATTGGATCATAAGTGGATTGCAAATATAAACTTGAAATCTGGCTACAAACCTGGGGATTTATTTATGGGATATTGATGAAACACACTGTTTTCAAGGGTGGGGAAATGTAAAGTGCGGTTGGTATATGTCTTGGGTATTCACACAGAGAGGGGACCATATCAACATTGGCAATACCTGCATTCCTGCCCAGCTCATTTCTTTAAATTACATCAATGAGAAGTTCATTAACCTAAGAGATAAATGCCACAAAACAAAGACAATAAAGAAAGGTGGGGGAGTGTAGAAAGACAGGAAGACCACATGCTAGATGGATAGACTCTATTAAGGTCACAGGTATGAATTTACAGGAACTAAGTGGAGCAGTGGAGGATAGAAATACTTGGGGCTGTCTCATCCAGAGGGTCACCATGAGCGAAGATCAACTCTAAGGCAGTTAACAACAACAACAACAAATACTTAGACATTTGTTGTTGCTATAATCCCTCTCTCCATTTTTCTTCAAAGGAACCTAAGGCAGCTGACATACTACTCTTTCTTGTCTTCATTTTATTTTCACACCAAGTAAAATTAGTCAAAGATTCAGTGCCTGCCCCAAAGTTACTCAGTCAGATTCTTGACAGAGCTGGGATAATAAACTGGTTTTCTTGAGTCTCAGTCCAGCACTTTAACTAGTACATTACACTGGTCTCAAGGAAGGGACTTGAAATGAATATTCAGCCCTGGGCCTCTCTGTGTCTCAAAAAAGCCCTGGAATAACAAGTTTCAGAATTCAAATTTCAGAAATGAGAAAACTGAAATAATGACAAAACTGAAGTTGAAACTCAGGATAATGAAGTGTCAATTTGTTTTTAAAATGCAGCACAAAAGTATTTAAAATATGAAATCTGCAGAGTTGTCAGAGTCTGAAATCTTAGTCTAGTTATTTTGGATACAGGAAATATAAGAGACTAACATGAAAGTCATATTTCAAGAGATGAATTTATTGGCACAATGAATGATGCCTTACTCGCACTCTCTCTGCTTAGTGGCTATTGTCCTAAGTCTCAGTGCAAGTGTCTCACTTGCTACTAGGGGCAATCCTAATTCAGCACCACAAACATGGCTGAAAATACATGACGTCCAAGGTAGACTTTTAAGAGCTAAGGACTCAAAGCTTTTGCCTGGAATGAATAGCTGAATTTGTCAGTTTTGCTGCTCCCTCCATTCAGCCTTAAAATCTCAAGTAGTTTCTGCTAAACCTCCATTCTGAAAAGATCTTCTAAAAACCAACAAACCAACATCATAGGAAATTATCTCAAAGTGCTTTCAGCCAAATACACTTACAATCCCCTGTCCAGACCTCCCCATTCAGCATAGGACTGATGGCACTGACACCATGTTTGCATACCTCTTGAAAAAACATGTGGAGGGGGATATCAGCTTTGACTGATACGCCAGCTGCGCCCTTTCCTGGAAGTAAAGGACCTAGAAACTGTTGTACATTCACTGGTAGCTTCACAACTTGATTTCTGTAATGCGCTCTACATGGGGCTACCCTTGTGCCTAGTCTGGAAACTTCAACTAGTGCAAAATATGGCAGCCAGGCTGGTCGCCGGAAAAACTAGGAGTGACCAAATAACACCCGTCCTAAAATCTCTTCACTGGCTGCCTATTAGTTTCCGGGCACAGTACAAGGTGTTGGTTATAACCTTTAAAGCCCTACATGGCTTGGGTTCAACTTATTTGAGGGATTGCCTGCTCCCTTATAATCCACCCCGCACCCTCAGGTCCTCTGGGAGGAATCTATTGCAGCCTTTAAAAACCAGACTAACTGCTACCTCCCAGAGGGCCTTCTCTGCAATTGCTCCCAAACTATGGAACGGCCTGCTGGACAAGATCCATCAAATTGCCAGCTTAGACAGCTTTAAAAAAGCTGTCAAGACGGATCTCTTCCGGGAGGCCTTTCATGAATAAACGTGCCCAGGCACAGAATGACGGCCCCCACATCATGTATTAGCCCACCGCTCTGTCCTCGTTATATATATATATCTGTTTTAATAGGTATTTTAATTGTAACATGTTTAATCCTGTTTTAAGGGGGGGAATTTGGGACACAATGTTGTAAATGTGTATTTTAATGTCAGCCGCTTTGATTGTTTTGTCACAGAAAAGTGGGATACAAATAAAAGTGTTATTTATTTATTTATTTATTTATTTGTTTTTGAGACCTAGGATGGCAATGGAAAATTCTCTCTGAAGAAACATGCCAAGAAAAACCCATGATAGGTTCACCTTAGGATTGCCATAAATCAGAAACGACTTGAAGGCACACAACATCAACAAAATTGAGTATTGAAAAAGAAAAAGTGGGATAGGGCAGGGGCAGTGTTTTGGCTACCTTACTGTCACATGTTTTTGAATACTGACATATGTCCCCTCCAAAGGTTTTTCAATGCCCAAACAAGCCTTAAATCTGACCTCAGTGCTTACATCTTTGTGCAGTCTAGCTGGTACCTCCTGCAATGGCCACATTGGGTTAAGCATATCCATGCTTGTGTATGAGTGCACAAGTATATCTATATCTATATGTGTGTGCTTGTGTGCAATCTCTTATTGTTCCTCTTTGAGGGCTTCTCTTTGAAGTCCCATTCAATGACAAGAAAACAGATTGTCTGGAAGAGATAATAATCTGACTTGGCTAGAAGAGATAGTAATCTAATTGCAGTTTCTTCCTGCAATGGCAAATGATTAGACTAGGTGGCCCTTGAGACTCTGTGATTCTATTTATTAACTTTTTAAAAGAAAAGCATTCTCATGATTATGTCTACTTCTTCCACCAAAGAGATCAGAATACCACAGACAATGGGACTTCCCCATCCTGCCATCTTATAGGGCTAAATCAGCTTTAGCGTCAGTGGCAGAATTGTGCCACAGGCCCTCAGATTATTTTCAGAGCTTGCACAATATTCATTCTGCATTCCCCATTTTCCCCTTTACCATGCTTGAGTACTTGCAGCCTGTGGCAAGGAGAGGTCCCTGGCCTTCCTGACCTCACTTTCTGCGCTGTCACTGAGGTAGCAATTAGGTAAGACGGAAAAGATGGTTGCCTAGCAACCACCCCATAGTTCTGGTACCACTTCAGCCCCCTCCGGTTTGTACCTTTTGGATGGGGAGGGGAAAAGGAGGGGAGAGATAGTGAAAATAAAAGGCAGTGTGAGAGACAAAATACAGAGAGGATGGTCAGTCAGGCTGGTGAGGATAGATTTTTCTAGCCATCCAAGAAATAGTTCATCATTCAGAAGCAAGGCTTACTTTCAAATCGATGGTCTCTGTCTCAGTTCAGGCAACATTTTGAAACATATGCTTTCTGTTCTGTAGGAAAGTATCTGCTGTTCCACTAGGATTTCAGAATCTGTTTTGAGGCAACATGTTTTAGTGTTGCTCTGGAAGCAGCCCTCCTCAGTTATTACTATAATGTGAGGCTTTTGCTGCCTTGGTGGAACATGTGTACTAATATTTCCCTCCGTTAGAGGTTGGAAGGTTTGTAATAACAACAGGTGTTTTGGGGTTGGATTTATATTTTATTTTATTTGACAGGGACACTAAACAGCACAGTGCTCAGAGGATACGGACCTCAGATGCATGCCACCAAGGCATGTGCCTCCAAGTTTTGTTTTGAAAATGAAATCATTGTGGAAAACTAGTACAGCAGGGTTTTGTTTTTTTTAAATTGCTTTTCATCTTGAATCTATAAATGGTTCTCTTGAAAATTACCAGCTTAAGCTTGGCTTTTGCAGATGGAGAGGAAAACTTTGAAAAGTTGAGACATGAAATGGCATTGGTTATTGGTAGTCTTTGGCTTGTGTTATTTTTGTTTCTTTGAGGCCAGAGAAAAGAAATACTGTACCTCAGCTGACAGCAAATTTTATGATGTCCAGGGTAGTTGAGCCCAGATGTGATACAGGCATTAAATGCACCCAATCCAGCTAAGACCCTCATTGATATTAACATGCCAAGACATAAATGGTGCCTTAGAGCAAAAAAGAAAAGAAAAAAGGAGAGAGGAAAAAGGAGAGAGAGAGAGAGAGAGAGAGCACTCTCTGTAGCTTTCAGAGGATGCTCCAGTTTCCCGTGAGATACTGGGCTATTCCTTGTGTTCAAGCACGCTTCAATATAGTATGTCAACTAGTGAAATCATGAGAAAACTTGAGATGTATTCCCATTAGGGGCTAATTGATTTTTAAATACTCCATTATGCCAAAACTGGCATCTAATTATTTTCTTTCAATACCATGACATCCTAGTGGTAGTCTGAAGAAGCAATGATTGTTCCAAATGTAACGCTGCAGTAGGCAACACAGGTTCAGCTTGAAAAGGGAGGAGATGGTGGTATTTCTCACCTCCTTTCTCTTTTGTATGTGATCTGATTGGCATGTTTGATGGATTGTGTGGCACAGCAGAGAGGGATGTGAGATGAAGCAATGGGGAGGCTTGTAGATGTTGTCAGACTCCAGCTGGGGTAAGACTTCAGTGCAGAGATCAAATGCATTACCTTTGTCAAACAAATCAGCTCGGCCTTTGGGTCAGCCATATTTATAGTAAAGAACTAATTAGGCAAACACCCTGCCCACTTGACAGGCATCTTGGAAAAAAAAGAGTCACACACAGCTTTCTTTAGTCTCTAGCCATGACTGCAAATATTCTTGGATGTCTGAAAGAAGAGTCAGTTTTGGAGTACTGCCAGGGGCTATTCAGCTGGTGTCTACCGCTATCACAAGAGAATTCCTACTCCTGCTTCTCTAATGCTTAGCTTCAAATGTGTTAGTTTAGACCTGGCTAAAGGAATACAGACTGAACTGAAGACAGTTGAAAATTGATGGCTATCCAGTGGAAATTGCATAATGAAGCATTACCAAGTTCCTATTGGTTTTAAGGGTCTACTTAGTTGGGGGTAAACTGAATTTAGCCCTGGAAGTTGTAGTCAAAAATTAATATTTCCCATTATTTCCCCTCCAAACTATTATTTCCAATTTCTGCTCTTCGTGTTCTTTGCATGCATTAGCCATTATGCACAGAGTGTTTTAACTAGCTTTAACATGAATCATGTATAGACACTGCCCTGGTCTACTATGTATAATTAAGATCAGATTTAAAAAATAGTTCTTACTTAGTTTCTCGCCAATTTATAAGAACATAGAGAGAACGCTGCATGGTCCATATGTGGTACTGAGCCTTAAACAATCAAGGTTTACATCTCCATTGAACCATGTAGGTGGCTGGGCAACCCTAAGCCAGTTACACTCTTTCAGCCAGACCTACCTTGCCAGGTTGTTGTGAATGTAAAGCAGGGGTGGGCAAAGTGCACCTCCAGGGCCATTTTTTTTTTTGTTCCCAAAGGTCCACATTTTTTTCCCAAATTTGTCAAATCTTTTTGGTTCCAAAGTGCCCCCAAATGAACTCTTGGGACTCGGTGGACATTTCCACCATGTTTGGTGGCCTCCTGCCCCTCTAAGGGGTAAAAACATTTTTTGGGAAAAAAATTTAAATATTTTTGCTCTCAAATGTCTGCTAGGAAGTGTTGGAGACAGTTCTACTATGTATTCAAGGTCCCATGGGCAAATTTACATCCAGAAAACAGAACTTTTGTTCATTTCCTGTTTTTTTATTTTTAAAAAGGCCTAAATGGCCCAGGAAGGCTGGAAAACATGGAGTGAATGCCCCCCCCCCCCATGTTCTCTAGAGAGCATTGGGGGATATTTGGAGCTACTTTTTTTTTCTGTAGGAGTGGGTACATTGGGTGGGTGCAGTCCTCCAAGGTATTCTGCAGGGATAATGCAGCCGCTTATGCCCATCCCTCTTGTAAAGCCATGTAAACCATCTCTAAAGCATTGGAGGACAGTATGGATAGAAAAGTAACAAAAAACTCAAATATTTGTTGCATGTTTGCTTACTTGCTTCATAGTTTTGATCAATACTTTGGGCTACAATAACAGAGCAAAAAGAATACAATATGTGTAGTGAGTATATAGCCTCTGCTACGCCTGGGTGATGTTGCCCCTGATGCCTTCTAGCTCTATCTGGAAATATATGTGCAACTCACCTTCAGAGAAAGCACTAGTTCTATAGGACACAAAGCCTATGATCATTCAGTCATGAAGCCTCTCCAAATGAAAACCATATTGTTTAGGGAAGCGTTCTCAGGGAATTTGTGATTGTTATCTGGCTGTCTGACAATATTTGATGTGATGTGATTTGTTTGATATTTGATGTTTTTAATCTGTTTTTTTCCTTTCTATATGGTAATTTTATCTATTCCTCTTTTAATTGTTATTATCTTAGATTGTACGCCTTGGGCAGGCTTTTATTTACTCCTAATTTTACCGACTTTGTACAGCACTGTGTATAATTACAGCGCTATAGAAATAAAGTTTAATAATAATAATAATAATAATAATAATAAATAATGAAGTCTCTGAAAGTCCCAGATTTTGTTTTTCTACAAACAAATTTATTTTGGAGATCCACATAACATTTTTATTCCAAATTATGAACATTATGGAAGTCCTTTTCATTCTTACTCCCCAGGTCACTTTAAATGAAATATATCTCTACCTGGTTGTCTGTATTTATTATTCTGGGACTAGCTAAGATGGCTGTTGTCAATAACTTAGGTATTGTTTGCAGGACACAGGTTTAACAGAGATCATGAAGGAAGGATGCATGCTCACCCCCAGACAAAATGATTCTAATATTTAACTAGTGTAATATTGCTAAAACACTTTGGTGCCTGGTCTATAATTTCTGGATGATGATGATGATGATGAAGATGAAGGCTTTGTGGAAACTGGTGAAAATCAGTTTCTGAAATGTCACATGAGTCTAGGAGTGCATATATACTATAGAAATAATGCAGTTTGATACCACTTTAATTCCATCCTATGAAATCCCTGGATTTTCATTTTTACATGGTTATTAGTGTTCTCTTCCAAAGAGTGATGGTGCCTCACAAAAGTACAAATCCCAGGATTCTGTAAGATGGCGCTATGACAGTTAAAGTGGTGTCCAAATGCATTATTTCTGTAGTGTACATGCATCCTAGATATGATATGTGATCAGTGGAAGAAGGGGGAAGAAGAACACAAGAAAGGGGGAGGTGAGGGAAACCCAGGATATTTTAAGAAAGAATTTGGATACAAAACTGGGAATGTGCAAGTAAAAACAAAACAAAACATTGGAAATCCTTGATAATTCCAAAACCCTTTTCTCCATCTGGATGAGTCCACTAATACAGTACTATGTTAATTGACTGGTGATCTCTGGGTTCTTGAAAGAAACAGTTCTGTAGCAATTTTACATAACAGCATTGCAGTTTTACTTTCTGCCACATTCCAATTTTTAAACCCAAAGTTCTTTCCATCCTAAATGAAAATAAATTTACAATTTTTTGAGAAATTCTTCAAATAATCGACATTAACAAAATTACTTACTGGTCAAATTTAAAAGGCATGGCTTATGGAGACCAGAAATAATCATGCTGTAGCTGTTTGCTATACAGTATATGTCTTAAAAACAAGGAGCCTTTCACAAGGAAAAAAGAGAGATTGCAACCCCAGTTCACCACCAGGAACACAGCTGAATATACACGGATTCAAACCTAGATTTTAAAATGCTCAGTGAGCAATCAATCAGTCATTTTATTTATATCCCACCTTTCCCCCACAAAGTGGAACTCAAGTTGGGTTATAGAATATAAAGAAATACAAGTAAAACCACATTCCTGAAACATACAAAAAATTAATAATATTAAAGTAATATTAAACTGTCTATGTAATTAAAACCATACATAGCATTAATTTTAAAGCACAGATTAAAAACAGTACAGTATTAAAACTTAAAAACTATTATGAAACAGTATCCAAATGTCTGCTGGAATAGAAAAATGTTCACAGGATGGCAGAAAGGAAGCTAGGAAGGAGCCAGCCTAGCCTCCCATGGAAGAGAGTTCCATAGTGTAAGAGTAGCCATGGAGTAGACCCTCTCCTGTGTTCCCACCAAACATGGCTATAAAGATGCTGGGATTGAGACAAACACCTCTCTTGAAGATCTTAGAGTCTGGGCAGGCTCATATTGAAATACAGCGCGCCCGCGTCATACGCGGGCGCGCCTTACGCAGACTTGAGCTTACGCACTCAAGCCGCGGGGAGCGAGGGGGGCGGAAGGGGCGGCGCGTCCCATTCAATTGAATGGGCACGCGCGCCCGTGGCGCCTGCATGCCTGCACGCTGCTGCGCCACCACACTGCCACGCCGCCGTGCACAAGCCCCATTGTTTCCAATGGGGCTTGAGCATAGGCAGAATTCGCCTTACGCGGAGGGGTCCAGAACGGATCCCCTGCGTAAGGAGAGGGCTGACTGTATATGGTCCTTCAGACAGCCAAGACATGAATCATATAGGGCTTAATAGATCATAAGTGAGAGCCAGTGAGGTATAGTGGTTTGAGGTTTGGAATACAAGTCTATAGAGTAGAGTTTGATTCCCCACTCAGCCATGGAAACCCACTGTATGACCTTGGGTCAGTCACATCACCTTGTGTTACCCAAAAAGGTGGGGGGACTTGGGGTCACCACCAACAGTGACAGTATCTACTTAATTTTTTTGGGGGGAGGGGTATTACTAGCTCAACAGGAGGCCTGCGAAAGGTTGGTTAACTTCAGGGACACACCTATATATATCAGTACTAAATGCAGAGTGTTGATAAATAAACAAGTTTTATTTAGAAATGTGCAAATGTGCATGCAAACACATAAATCCAATGCAATTTTAAGAACCATACAGAGACTACAGAAAGATAGGTGTAAAGGTGAAGTCAAAGGCTTTCATGGCCGGCATCCATAGTTTTTTGTGGGTTTTTTGGGCTATGTGGCCATGTTCTAATGTGAAACATCAGGAATAAGCTCTTATAGAACACGGCCACATAGCCCGAAATCCCCCCCCACACACACACACAGACAAAAAACAACAACAAAACCCTAAGGTGTAAAGGCTTGGATAGGGAGAAATTAGGAATCAGAAGGGGTGATAATTAGCAGTCCTGAAAAGGGGATTTCACAGACAATGGTACAGGCCTCATATTGCATCTGCAGGAGACACAGTGGAGCTTATCCCATGACTTATTAAATCTATTTACCTCTATCCACCATAATGCTTAATTCGGGCAGCATCCTGATGTTATCAGAAGGTTTTTGCCACTGAATTTGCCACTTGAATACAGCCTGGTTCCATCCCCACTTCCAGGAGCTCTCACATGGCCATTTCCTTAAGCTGGAAAACTCCCAGATCCAAAAAGAGCTGCGATGAGTGCTCCTGGTAGCAGGAGTACACTCAGGATGTATTTGGGTGGCAAATTCAGTGGCAAAAACCTTCTGCTAACATCAGGATACTGCCTAAATTAAGCTTTAAGCTGGATAGAGGTAAATTGATTTAGTAAACCGTGGGATAAGCTCCAGTGAGTGAGAAAGACCCTCTGTGCACACAGGGACCATGGGCAAATTGTGAGCACAAACTGTGTTCAAGGATGCTATGTCCGGGGCTGATATTTATATCTACAGTGGATCCCCCGTGTATAATAAAATCCGTGTATGCTCAAATCCCATTAAATATAATGACATAGCAAAATGGTGTACCTTATAAAAAATAGAAAATCAAGGTTTGATATTTGAAATTTATACTTTTTGGAACATTTTCAAACCGTGGATGCATACATCCGTGTATAAGAAGGGCCATCTGTAATTTCATAGGGGTACTTGGTGCTGTCTTGCAGTATAACAAAGACTTGATGGCTTTCCCAGGGAATTAATAAGAGGATCCCAGAACAGTGGTTGGTTTTAACTTTGGAGTGAGAAAACGTTGATCAGATCTGAAGCAACCCTTGGATGGCTGGATGGGAAAGGATGAATAGGGACACAGCCTGGGGTGAGAAGGAAATATGATCTTTAACTACTTTGTGATGAGATTCACTCAGTCCCTGTTGTGAGAGGATATGCTGAAAGCATAGGGGAAGATGGAATGATCACCAAACCTATTTAACCTTTATTTAGTGCTATCTAGGTCTTCCTCATGTTTTTGTGCCTTTCCCATGTGAAACGTTCTAGTATTCTAAAGGCCATTGTGACTTCTTTAAAACATGCCTGACTTTAAATATCAACTATGAACATATATAGCAATAGGGTGTAGAGTATGCTACTACTTGAACTGTGTCCCCAATCAAGCTGCTCTGATAACCTTTAGGGCTGAAGGGTGGGGTATAAGTACTCTAATAAATAAAAAAAAAAAAATATTGTATGGAGTTGTATGAACCCTGAAACCAGCCCTTGTTAACAATCTGGCTGCAGTTCTTTGGACTAACTGAAGTTTCCAAACACTCTTCAAAGGCAGCCCCATAGAGTACAGATTATAGTAATCCACATGGGATATAACTAAGGCATGTGTCAGTGGGGTCAACCACAGGGCCTAGATGGGAGAAGCTGATTTCTTTCTCCCATATTCATTTTAAAAGAAAGGAGAAAAAAAACTTTAAAAAAATCTCTCAAGTATTCTTAATTTTGAAGAAAATGAAATGTGTACATTTCCTTCAGTTCTGATCTGAGAAATGAAAACAAAAATGTAAACAAAGGGGCTATACAGACCGGCACTTTGTGCTGGCCTGTGTGTGGGTGAAGGGCTGAGTGTCCGCACATTCCAAGACCTTATGCCACCGCCTGGATGCCATTTTGGGACACGCTCTTCTAGATGGTGCATGCCATGATGACAAACTTCCGGCACAGCGCCTAAATGGCACAGTGTGGAAAGGGCTGCTTGGGGAGGCTTCTTGGGGTGGCTTCTTTTTGTTCCCTCCAGGGAACAGATCGGTGCCACTGTGTGCAGTTGCTGTGACACTGATCTGGGGCAAAAGCGGGTAGCTGCATGCTGTCCATCTGTATAGCCCCAAATTCTCATCCATCCCTGAGTTTTGCCCTCAAGCTACAGTAAAGCACCAGATGGTCTTAATCCACAATAAAAACAAGCATTGAAAACCCCAGGTGTATTTGTCATTAGAGTGAACATGACAACACACTGAAGCAGTACGATAATATTTTGAATAATCACCTTTTCTGATCATAATGTTAGAGAACACGCAACTAGGTTGATACTATGCTTGCTTTACTTATGAAGTTTTATGATTTTATGCCTTGTTTTAATACCTGAAATGCTCTGTAGTTCTGGTCTCATTTGTCATTGTGGCACCTTTTATTATTTTACTTTTGCTCACATCTGCATCCCATATAGAAAAGCCTATTCATATGGCATTTGACATAAATGGTGACTACCTATAATCTTTTTGGATTGCTCAGATTCTTTTTTGGTAACCTCACTTTGGTAACAGTAGCAGCACTGGATACTTTACAGAGAAACTCAGCCAAAATATACAGATTAAAGTTGTTTCCAAGACATCTGGGCTTTACACACACACAACACACAGTTTGAAACTTTCAGGAAATGAAATACAATTTGCATTTATATCACATTTTTATGATGTACAAATGGCTGCATGGTTTTTGTTTTAATGCTCATATAGTTTATGATGTACTTTAGTTGGTCAGGGGCCAGGCTTTTTCACAGGGGGTGAGATTCAACACCTATGGGAAGAGCTCCAATCCTGTGTATTATTATAACATAGTTGAATCTAGGGATCTGCACACACAAATGCCACATGAAGATTTCTCTCTTCTCTTGACCCTGCACATAATCATAACCAGAGGAAATAGCTTATATGATCTTGGTCCTTCAGATTTGGTTCTGTGTATCAGCAGGAGGCTGTGAATCACTCAAACCAGCCATGCATTAGCTTTTTTATATAATTGCTCCTAAATTTACAGTTATTCAATTAAAAAAAAAAACACTGAATAGTATGAGGAAGTAAAACTGGCAGCTTTGCTTCTGTAGGCCCAGGGCTTTGAGAGCCTCTGAAAAGCATGAGTTTGAATCAGAATCATAGAGTTGGAAGAGATCACAAGGGCCATCCAGTCCAACCCCATTCTGCCATGCAGGAACACACAATCAAAGCACCCCTGACGGATGGTCTTCCAGCCTCTGTTTAAAGCCCTCCAAAGAAGGAGACTCCACCACACTCTGAGGGAGTGGGTTAAACAGCTCTTACTGTCAAGAAGTTCCTCCTAATGTTTAGGTGGGATCTCTTTTCCTTTAGCTTGCAGCAATTGTTCTGAGTCCTATTCTCTGGAGCAGCAGAAAGCAAGCTTGCTCCATCCTCAATATGACATCTTTTCAAATATTTAAACAAGGCTATCATATCACCTCTTAACCTTTTCTTCTCAAGGCTAAACATACCCAGCTCCCTTATAGGGAATGGTTTCCATACCCTTCACCATTTTAGTCACCCTTTTTTGGAAATGCTCCAGCTTTTCAACATCCTTTTTGAATTGTGGTGTCCAGAACTGGACACAATATTCCAGGTGAGGCCTGATCAAAGCAGAATAGAGTGGCACTATTACTTCCCTTGATCTAGATACTATTGTGCTCAACAGACTGCCCCAATGAGGTGGTCTGGAGCTGCCCATTTTCCCTCTGGAGGGAGCCCACAGCAACCAAACCGTGCGGGCTCCCTCCGTTCTTTTGGGCATGTGGGGAGGACATCATTAGTGCACCACTGGCACACTGTGATGTGTTCATGATGCAAGCACAGCGTTTGAAGGTGTGGATGTGGCGCTGTGCTTGCATCATGCAGGTGTGCCACGTATGGATGGCGCCATGTAAAGATGGCACCATCCATACTTATTAGGGTTCGGGAGTGTGAGGTTGCCATGTGTCTGGAACCTTAATTTCGGCGCTGATACGCACTTTCGGTCCATCTGTTTTGGGCCTGTACTTCTATTGATGCAGCCTAGAATCACATTGGCCCTTTTTAGCTGCCACATTACACCACTGACTCATGTTCAACTTGTGGTTTACTAAGAATCCTAGATCCCTTTCACATATAGTCTCGTTACACCAGCTGTCCCCCATCCTATATCTATGCATTTCATTTTTTTCAGCCTAAGTGCATTACCTTACATTTCTCTGTATTAAAATTCATTTTGTTACTGTTGGCCCAGCCTTCGAGTCTATTAAGGTGATTTTGAATTTTGATACTGTCCTCTGGGATATTAGCTATCCCTCCTAATTTGGTGTCATATACAAATTTGATATGCATGCCTTATCAGAGACTCCTTGTGTGTTCAGTCATATTTGTAGTGCAGAATTAGTGTTTGCCCTAAAAATCATGGAACTATTTTACCTGACCAGCACTTTACCTCTAACACCTTAATGACAGACAAGAACACCATGATTCTCTCCATCCTGGCAATGACTGTACTGGCTGAATTTGGCCAGTACAGAAGGCTGAGAATTTCATTTGATTTTTTTAAAAAAGAGAACTTAACCAAATGTTTAATCAGAAATTTAGCACCAAGAAGCAAAGGGCTGCCATCCTGTCAGCAACTTATGCAGAAGTATGAGGGCCCCATGGTGTAATGGTTCAAGTTTTGGACTAGGACACTGGGAAACCAGGGTTGGAATCTCAGCTCAGGCATGGAAACTCATAGAGTGTGCTTGGTCAAGTTACATTGTCTCAACCTCAGAGGATGGCAATGGCAAACTCCCTCTGAAGAAACTGTCCAAGAAAATCCTATGATAGGTTTGCCTTAGTGTCACCATAAGTCAGAAACAACTGAAGGCATGCAACTACAACATACTGTCCAACATACAACCATGTAACTCCCATTTTCATTTATTTTATAAGCTGGCATCTTCTACCAAACATGCAACACCAACTCACTCCACTACACCATTTAGCTTCTGCTCATCCTTCCAACATGGCCATTTATTGGCTGGTGGATAGTGTGGGTGAATGTACCAGAGAAGTGTCCCACTGTGTTCCTTTAGCTGGTTGCACAAGAATGACATCTTCATCTTGATTATCCTGGTGTATATATACTGTATATACTCAACTTTAAGTCAAAAAATTTATGCACAAAAATTGACCCCAAAATTCCAGGTTGACTTATTCATGATTCATTATGGTAATGTGACAGCAGCTCTTTCAGATTTCCCTATGTGGTGAGGAGAGCAGTTTCTTTCCCTCCTAGGTGATTAATTGCTGTTACTGAGTCCCTCTCCTGCCTGCCAGCCACCGCTATCTGGGGAGTGAAGGATGAAATGAAAGCTGAAATGCTGAAGGAAAAAGCCTCTATTAGAGTCCCTCTTGCTGTGTGCACACATATGCACACTAAAGGAGCCTCCAAGTTTTACCTTTGACTTATCCATGGGTCACGGCAAAATCCATAATTTTGGCCCCAAAAGCTGCCCTTGACTTATACATGAGGTCAATTTATATATGCCCATCCTTTCTCCTCCCACTCACCATCTCTTCAGCATTTTAAAGGGGTGCAGGTGAATGCCAAGTGAGATGTTTGGGGAGCAGTGGTGTCATCTGGTGCAGTCCGCCACCCCTAGTGATTCCAATAATGACAATAGGGAGAATCTTTGAGCATCAGTCAGAATAATGCTTAAGGACAATGATAAGGGGCAAGTTTATTTGATCCCTATCACACAATTACACCCCCCTCCCTGCCACAGATCATTTCTCGTACAGATCTCTCTTGCTAGTAAATAGATTGCTGTAACCAATCCAGGCATCAAAACACAGCTACATAGGCTTTAACTACAAGACAGTATATTCTAAGCCACCATTTTCTCTAGGTAGTAGTAAGTGGAAGACGGTGTTCATTTAAATTAAACTAGTTCCTTGGATAATAACAAAATAATTAAAGAAGCCACCAAGGAAGAAAGAGCCAATTTATTTGGATCATGTTCATAAAATCTACCAGGGCCCAAAGGTACGAGATAATGTTGTTAGAAAAAGAGATTGACATTTAAAAAAGAAAGAAAGAAATTCTTCTTGAAATTAATTATTGTCCCTGGTTTGAAAATAAGATATGCCATAGTTTGTCCACAACATTACTTAGATTTTAAAGCCAGTCTCACTTTTAAAAGCATGCAGTTTTCAGATACATTACTTTGTATTTTTTAATATAAAAGTAAAAATGGGAATTAAAATCTTGTAACAGAAGATAGAGAGTTAGTGTAGTGTAGTGGTTTGAACAATGGACTACAACTCTGGAGACCAGGATACAAATACCTGCTCAGCCATGGAAACCCACCAGCTGACCTTGGGCAGGTTACATTCTCTCAGCCTCAGAGGAAGGCAAAGACAAACCCTGTGATAGGTTTGCTTTAGGACCCTGTATGTTGGAAATGACTTGAAGGCACACAACCACCACAACAAGAGGAAGGTCATTTAAAACTGGGACAGAAAAGCTGCAACTCAGGGACCATATGTTTCCTATGGCTAAATTTCATGTGCTTTGCTAGGTCATTGTAGAAATTTCACCCATTCCACAGAAAGACAGAAAAAGAAAAATGACTGGTAGGGAGAGATGAAAGGGGTGATCCTGACCACTCTCAGGTCCATGCTCTGACAGACTTTGGTTGGGGAGGGGAGCAGCCTTCATAGCAAAAAAGGTTTTGAAGGCCTGAGGATGAATTCCACTGAATATATGAAATTAAGCTATTCAGTTTCCCACAATAGTATTTTTGTCTCTTTTTGTCCTTTAAGATTATCTGGGATCAAAGGTGCATTAATACTTAAACCCACAGGTCCTGAGCTCTCCATTTCAGGTTCCATTTCCATACTATACTATAACTCCCATATTCTTGCTATGGGCTCATGGACATCATGGTCAAATGCATCAGAGGGATTTTGGGAGGCTGTGGGATTCTAGGAGTCATAGTCACACATCTGGCTGTGGGATTATGGGAGTGTTAGTCCAATCTATCCAGATTTGGGACAGCTGGTCTAGATTCTAGAGACAACAAAGCTTGGAAATGTTACCTGTTGGACTATGGACTTTATCACATTAGCAACCTGTCCCATCACAATCGTACTACTTTAAGAATTGAAGGATTCTGGTTTCACATCATTTCTTACCATACTTTCCTCCATGATAGCACTTTGGTGATTTTTGGTTGCATGATCTCTTTTCTGCCAAATGTTTTGAGGAGAAAGAAGTGAGGAACTAGTGATTGCTGCTGAGCCAACCGCTTCCTGAAGCCAGTTGCTTTGTGAATGTCCACTTAGCAGCTGGCTTCAGGAAGGTGTTGGTGACTGCAGTTGCTGCAGGGGAGATGGGGATAGGAGCAAAATCAAACCCACTCATGCCATGTGACTGCCTGAAAAGCAGAACTTCAGAGGAAGGGAACTATTACACAAAGGCAGAAACAGAATAGTGGTGAGATGGTAAGCCTGTTGACAGGTTCTGCCCATCAATAAAAAGATGCACTACAGTAATTAATGGAATGCATTGAGTGATAAGTACCAACCAAATATGCTTTTATCTTGTTAACATCCTGCTTTTCTAGCCTCATGTGATAAAGTCCTACAGATCCCACAATCCTCCTTCTTGCTAGCCCACTTCTTTCTTGCTGATAATGTTCTGTGTTTAGTAATGTATATATCACTTTCTTCGTATCTCCTACTTTTGTAGCTTTGCCTTTGCTACTTCTTGTTTTCTACTGCTCCTTTTCCTCCTCCTGTTAGCCCATTCCCTAGTTTGTTCTTCTATGAACAATTCTTCTATTTCTATTTCTCTGACAGAAGGAAAGCAAACACTGACACTAGGCTGGAAGGGATGCAGTGTTTCCTGTTGTTGAAATCAGTTGAACTGGAGTGAGGACTATTCACCAAAGAAACAATGAACATAGTCCCCAGAATGGCGTTTTGAGGAGTGGGAGGTAGGTATGGAAAGAGGTTTTGTTACACTGAGCAGTTAAATAAAAACAGCACTCTCACACCTCCCAAGATTTGTTGTGAGAAGATACACTCTTCAGATCAAGCATTTGTACTATGGCAGCTGGCAGGTTAGTGTGGCAATGAATCCACTCTGGGTTTTAGTCCAAACTTTAAAAGTATTGAACCTATGTGAGGGGCAGGGTAGAGCACCTTAGAGGACTTATTTAAATTCTTTTCTAAATATAGAGCAAGCCTAATGACATGGAAACCATTATCCAGCACTGTTAGGAATGTTGCTTATTTGGCAACTTAAACATACAACTAACCAGTCATAGGTTGGGTGATAGGGATGGTAGGGTGACTTGTGATCACCTAGCCTGCTACAGCACACATGGTATCTTGGTTTGGAGGCAAGTCATATTAGCAGCAACCTGACTCAGAAAATGGTATTTCCTAGAGCTTTCAATAGTCACTCCCCATCCAAACATTTTTTTTTTTGCAGATTTATATCAGTTTTCCTTGGCAGTAGTATTTCGTGTTGCTAATCTCTTAACAACTGTTCCTGAGGAGTGACTTAATGGCTGTATCTTAAAATAGATATATTTTTACTGTTGCAGGGGCAAAAAGATGATTTTTTGAGCAGGTACAAGGAAAAGGGGTGGGGAGCTAGAATCTATGGTTTGCAAAAGTTAAGCAAAACAGCTGAAATAACTTGCTTAAATCACTACACAGTTCTAGCAGAAAAGAACAACTTAGTTACAACATTGGACAGAAGTGTAACTAACTTCATTCAGTTTATCAATATGGGTATTTTTCTTTCCTCCAGGAATATTATTGCTAGATGCTTTTTCAATGGAATGATCAAGTTGCATTGAAAAGACAAACAAATGGGCCCTGCAACAGATTAATTCTGAACTCTCCCTGGAAGCCAAGATTATGAAACTGAGGTTGTCATACTTTGTCCACATCATGAGAAGGCAGGACTCATTAGAAAAGACAATATGCTAGGAAAGCTAGAGGGAAGTTGAAAGAAAGGAAGACCACATGCCAGATGGTTAAACTGAATCAGAGAGGCCATGGGTGTAAACTTGCAGGACTTGAGCAGAGCAGCTGCTGACAGAGGGTCTTGGATAGGTCTCATTCACAGGGTCGCCATGAGTTGGGGCTCATTGAAAGGCAATTAACAACATCAACAATTGAAAGCGTACATGCTCGTGAAATGCTAGTTTGCTCTGCAGAACTCTCTTCAGCTTTCCCCCAGACTGTTTCTGAGCCAAATCAGTTTATCTCCTATAATCTAAGACAAGAACTAAAACGCTCTAGCAGAGAATTCTAAAGGCCCCATCAAACTACACATACTTACACTAGAATTCCTTAGAATCACACTAAGGCAACTGATGTGGCCTGAAAAACAAATGTAAGGCCCTATACAGACAGACCAAAATAAATCTGCTTCGAGTCACTTTGGAGGTATGGTGTTTCAATGATGCATGAGTCTTAAGAGTCTGAAAGCTGCACCAAAGCTGCACTCCAGTCCTTAGGACTGGAGTGTGGCTTTGGTGCGGCTTCTGGACTCCTAGGATGCATATATCATTTAAACAGCATACCTCCAAAGTGAATCTAAGCAGATTTATTTTGGCCTGTCTGTATCAGGCCTAAGTGTGAGATGTAAAATAATGGACAGATGCAAGTCATCAGAGTGTGTGGTCCATCAAGAGAATTTAAGCATTTTGTTCCACCCTTGAGCTACCATTTTCATCCCCCAAGCCACTATTTTGAACCACCTGGCTTTAGTGGCTTACATGGTGCTAGTGAAAAACAAGAAAACTCCCACAAACCTGACACTAGCCAGGACATAAAGTATTTGGAAAAGGAATCAACCCACCCACCATCTCTTATCTACATCAGAACACGCAAAGCAGTGTTGCTTTGGGACATGAAGTCTGTCAATGAGCTATCTAATCTCAGACCCCAAATACCACTGCCCCGATGAACTCCATGCTCAGAAGCAAGAATGCAAGTATGGGCCCCCCTCCCCCCAAAATGAGTGCATTGTCCCATATAAGAATTTTGCTCCCCACAAATCTTTCAGTCCCCAAATTTATAGCATTGCAGTAACTTAAAATTTCAGATGAGCATTTAGAAATACAGTTTAAGCATCTCAAGAAAACAAGCAGGCACAGTGACCAAGGTGACACACAACAGTTATTGGTTCCTTTGTCAGTCACGCTCTTTGCAATGCCAGAAATTTTGGGGAATTAAGGGAAATTTCATTTAGGGGACAATGTCCTCATTTTACTTCATGCTATAAAATCCTGGGATTTTTATTTTTACAAGGTCTTTAGTCTTCTATACCAATACGTGCTGGTGACTCACAAAACTCCAAACCCCAAGATTCTGTAGGATGGAACCATAGCAGTTAAAGTGGTGTCAAACTGCATTATTTACACAGTGCAGCTGCACCCAAGCACAATACAAAAAGGCATAATATGACAACACACTGCCTCAGAACAAAATCTTGGTTATGAGCCAAGTACAAAAACTATGACAGTGGTGAAGACCAAAAATTTGATTTAATATATTTGGCTACAATTGAATGATCACCAGAAATAAATTCTCAGGTATCTCCAATGGCTATTTATACCAAAGGAATGACTCTTGATCTTCTGATGCTCTGAATGACTGGCCTTTCACAGTACTGTCATTTATGAGGGCTCATATTGCCAAAGGCTAAAATTCTCTCTTACTACATATTGTGCAAAACTAGCATAGCTCATTACATGTCACTTCTTTCCCCTTTCTCCATTTGCCATTCATCAGTAGTGGCTTCTTTATGTTGGGAACTTACTATCGTCCTACATTTTTCTCCCTTGAAAAGTAAGTAAAGTAAGAGCAAGAATAATTGCAAAGCAAAGGACATCTAATATATAATTATTTCTCTGCCCCCCCCAATAGATTTTTTTAAAATAAAACAGTGACCCTAAAGCAAGGCTATGAATACTTAATTTATTCTTTTTGAATAAAGCAAAGCAGGTCCATAACATTTTTTTTCTATTGAACTATCAGCATAAGCGATTCAAACCCAATATAAGCCATTACAGCTATTAAGGTGGGTACAGAATACATTGAGGGGAAATTCAGAACTAAGGCTTAGATGCAAGAGTGCACGAGACAGCTGGCCTGTGGCAGCAGAGCTGTAAAACACCAGAAGGACCATGAACATCATAAAATACATAACCCAGTTTTTTCAACTTGGGCTCTCTTAATTGCATTTCATAAATCCCATCTGAAATGGGCTGGGCTGTAGCCCAGTGGAACAACACACTCCTCACATGGAGAAGGGCTTAGGTTCACTCCCTGGTATCTTTTGTTTAAAAAGGATAAAGTAGTAAAAGATGGGAAAGGCCTTTGCTTGAGACCTGGGGAAAATGCTATCAGAATAGACAGTACTATAGGCTACTTTGATAAATAGTCATCTGATATAAGGAAACTTGCTAGATTTCCTTTGGGCATCTGTAATGCCAAAATCAATATCTGGTATTTCTACATTAAAAGAATCCTGGAAAGGAGTGCTGGGGGAAAAACTCCACCCAAGAGATGGTTAAGGGGTGCCATGATAGCTATGTTTACATATTTCAAAGGGTGTCATATTGGGGATAGAGCAAGCTTGTTTTGAGCTGCTCCAGAGATTAGAACCTGGAGTGATAGATTCAAGCTACAGGAAAAGAGATTCCACCTCAACATTAGGAAGCAAATCCTGACAGTAAGGGCTGTTTGACAGTGGAATAACCTGCCTCCTCCTTTGGAAGTTCTTAAACAAAGGCTGGATGGCCATCAGTTGGGAGTGCTTTTGTTGTGCATGGCAGGGGGTTGGACTGGATGGTGCTTGTGGTCTCTTCCAGCTCTATAATTCTAATATTTTGAAGAACCTTATGTAGAGGGATCTTGTAGCACCTTTGAGACTAACTAAAGAAAGAAGGTGGCAGCATGAGATTTTGTAGACTTAAGTCTACTTCCTCAGATGCGTTCTTGAATAATCCTGTTCACCTGCACTTGATGCACCCAAAGTGAGCCATTTTTAAAACAAAATAAAACAGGGTATTTATCTTGATCTGAATCAAAGCTCAGGCTCTTTGCAAACTGCAGAAGAAAGATATCACTGATAACTTAAGAAAATACACAGAGGTAGCCCTGCTGACAATATGAAAAATACCCTGCATGAATACCTTTAATGGGCCAGCCAAAAAGGCACAAGATGTGTGCAAGCATTCAAGGTATTTAGCAGACTAACCAAAATGGCAGAAAAAAATGTGTGTCAGTGTCATTTTAGTTAAAAGAAATGGAAAACTGTTTCTATTGTTAGAAACCTTATTAGTTAGTTAGTTAGTTAGTTGGATTTATACCCCTCCTTCCCCCCTAAAATGGATGCCCATAATTTTTTAAAGCTATTCTGATACCATTTTAAGTGTAAGGCTGCCCATTTAAAAAGGAACCAAGGCCCATGTCTACAAGAGTATCAGACTGGCCACAAATATAAGTTATCTAGGAAAATGAAGCAAAAAATAAAAAAACAGAAAAAGAAAGAAACCCCAGACATTGATGAATGGCTCATAGATACATTGGACATTATAGAAATGGAAAAGCTCACAGGCTCAATCAGTAAAAAATCTGTGGAAAAAGTAAAAAAAGAATGGGAAGGACTAATAGAATTCTGTAAAAATAGCTGGAAATCATCAAGGAAAGGGAGCTGCCTCTGTAGCATTCTTCAATTGCTGCAAGGGAAGCAGGGAAGCAGGGAGATTCTTCTTGACGTGTCTAGAAGAAAAAGAAGAAATCTCCCTGCTTCCCTTGCAGCGATTGAAGAACGCTACAGAGGGAGCTCCCTTTCCTTGATGATTAATGAGCGCCTCCAGCTTTCAGACCCAGAGGCTCATTTCCCCTTTTAGCAACTTTTGGAGGGTGATTTTCCAGCGATGCAGGCAAGTGTGAAAATCTTCAATGAGAGGAATTGTCCCATCACTTCAGTATTAATGAGTTATCCTGTTATTAAGAAATGGAAGTAAATGATGGGACAATTCCTCTTCATTGATGGGATAATCACAGGATATCAAAATGACACAATAAGGACATGAGCATCGTGCTTCGCTCCTATCCTTCTCCTGTCATTACTCCTCATCTGATAACCTCTCCTTTCTAAACAACCCCGAGTCTTCCTTCAAAAACAACACCTTCATCCTTCTTCCTTCCCATTTTTTTTTAAAAAACATTATCTTTACTTGGAAGCACCCAATAACTACCCCATTGTTTGTTCTTTCATTGCTTGAAGTGTCTGAAGAAAATAAAACTGTCCTTTCTCTACCCCTCCTTGCTAATTTGTTCAGGCAATGAATAAAACATTTTTAGAGGGAGGGAATTCCTGCATGAAGCTCATCTATGCAATGCAGATGTCCTTTCAACTGAAAGAAGAGGAACTAAATTATATTGTCCATTATCCTAAGCACCATATTTGCATCAAACATTCTTCACACACACCCTCCTGTCAAGAATATCAGTCACTTTTTGACTTCAGTTCTGTGGCCACTGCTCTTGACATCTTGACCCTGGCTGCCTGACCGTGTGCTATGCTGCATGCTAAATGTTCCACCAGCTAAATATACGGTCTAGAGCTTGCTTCTTGTTTGTGAAGATGAAGCTTGGGGCCAGACAGCTTGAAATTCTCCTCTGTAATGAAATCTTGCTTGTTTAGTTTCCCCCCTCTTTCATGATTTTTTTTGGGGGGGGGAGAGGGAGAAAGTAAAAGCCTCACTTCCCAGACCATCTAAGTTTATTTACATTGCAAATTCATGATGCCACAATGCACTTTGAAAAGTTAGAAGGGTAAAGTTGGACAATTAAATGTTTTCCTAAGTTTTGGGTTTCCTGTTTGTTTGACAGGAATACAAAGCTGCACTTTCAAAATCATGCATTTATATAGCAGAAACAAGCATGCTAGAAAACAACCCCACCCTTTTTAATGCCCCTGATTTTGTGGAATTCCCTTCCAAGGGAAGGTCATTTGGCCCTTTCTGGTTCTGCTGTCCTTAAAGTGGTTAAAATGTTTCATCCTACATAGAGTATCATTCTTTTGCACATGTTGGTTTTTATCTGATCAAACCAGCTCCTTTTACCATAGATGTATTCTTCTGTATTAAAATATTTCTTTAAATGACACATGGATAACACCGTTGCTGGGCATGCTTCATGTTTCATAGAGTCATTCGCATAAAAGGTCATTAAAGTTATAGGCAGTGCTTACTTCCACATGTCAAACAAAAGGTGTCTTAGGGTTGATTTAATGACACGTGAAATTGGTAAACACAGGGCAAGATGGTGACTGCCTGGGAGGACAAGAAAGCTCTAAATTTTTCTGTAGTGATGGCAACTGCCTTCCTCTTTCCAGGCAATGCTCTTCACTGATAGGGTAATTACAAAATGGGCCCAGAATCCACTCCGCTGGAGTTCTGGTCACCGTCAGCTTATCAACAAATGTGATGGGTGGAGAAATCATTAGCATGCTTGTTTCTGCTATATAAATTCCCATTGAAATTCACAAACAGACAGGCAGTTTGACACAGGCTATCATATTATATGAAGCATTCTGAGCACTATTTTTCTGCCATGTTATATGAAAGCGTACTGGAAAAAATTGCTCAGGTATTCTAATCTTAGAGGAAGACAGTGGCAAACCTTATCTGAATAAATGTGGCCAATGAAGCCCTGTGACAGAGTTGCCAAAAGGTTGGGTTGACTTGAAGGCAAACAACAATAAATTCTTGTTGAAATATATAGGAAAAATCCCAGTGACTCAGAACAAGACCCATTTAATCTAACCTACTGCTGTCCAGAATGACCAAACCAATACTACATAGAGCTCACACAAGCACAGCAAAGCTTGGATGAAATTCACATTGGATGAAATTATTTTTGGACTATGGTTCCTAAACTTCTGCAGCTAGAATGGCCAATGGCATGGTGCTGGGGGATTTTAGGGTTGTACTACAAAAAAACATTCAAGCTCTGAATGTGCAGAATATGAAGGCAATAACACATCATCACTGCTATTGTGCTCCTGGAATTTGTATTCAAAGGCATTTGTTGTTGATCTATGATGATCTTATGAATTAGAGATTTCCACGTTACTCTATCCTTAACTTACCAGCTCACGTCTTACAGATCCATGGCCATGACTTCTCTGATTGGCTCTATCCATCTGGTATGCAGTCTTCTTTTCCTTTACTTTACCAAGCATTATCATATTTTCTAGTGGGTCCTTCCTTTTCATGATAAGGCCACCTCAGTTTAGTAATCTTTGCTTCTAGGGAGTGTTCAAGCCTGACCTGCTTCAAGACCCATCCATTTGTCTTTTTAGCAGTTCACAGTATTCACAGAACTCTTCTCCAGCACCACATCTCAAATGAGTTCTCTTCCTATTAGCTTTCTTCACCCTCCAACTTTCATAGCCATACAAAGAAATCGGAAATACGATAGCAATCCTAACTTTAGTATTCAGTGATATATCTTGACACTTCAGGATCTTGTCTAGTTCCTTCATAGCTGCCCTTCTAGTCTTCTTATTTCTTGAATGCAGTCTCCATTTTCATTAATGACTAAGAAAATCTTTAACTATTTAAATGTCCTCATAATCTACTTTACAATTATATAGATCATCTGTGGACATTATTTTTGTTTTCTTAATGTTCAGCTGTAAACCTGCCTTTGCACTTTCCACATTAAAATTCTTCATTAATCTTTCCAAATCTTTGATATTTTCTGCTAATAGTACAGTGTCATATGCATATCTCAGATTGCTGATGTTTCTCCCTCCAGTTTTAATGCCTTATCATATGTAGATCAAGTTTAGACTCAAAAGAACTTCTTCTGAGTCTAATCCTGATTTTCATATGATATTTTCAGCAGACAAGTCAAACAGATAGGGTGATAGAATATAGCCTTGCCTGACCTCCTTGCCTGTTGCAAACAAAAACAGTCCTTCACTGCTTGCCGTTTCATCTGTCATCCATTGAAACTTATCTTTTTGGCTACAGATAGTGTCTTTATGCCTTTCTCTCTGACAATGTCCCTGGCTTCTGTCCAGAGTTCTGGCTCCTGCATTCAAAGTCATGCTAACTCTAAATCTGGGGGTTATGTATTAGATGATATGCCCAAAAGCATACCAGGATTGATCTATCCTTTGTGAATTATATTTCCCTTTTACAACATCCTGTACCAGAGTATGGACTGCATGTTTTGTGAAAGAATATTTCTCTTTTTGTTAACTGCCAATCAGCTGGCATGACTGCAAGATGTAGAATTAACAGAGCAGGTTTAAAAACCACAACCATCTCTTTCCACTTTCTGTACAATATGCATAGCACTTATACATTTCTGCTACACTCCATTCTGATACCTTGTTTCTTCAACCAAGAGCGTGAAATTTTCACACACTAGTATGAAAGTACTCAAGCCAAAAGAGCTCTGTCATGCATGTCAACCTGTAGACATTTAGAGAGGAAAAAGGAATGGTGTTATTCTGATGTTATTCTGAATGTTCAGAGTTGTTCTAGGTGTTGCCCAGTCTTGATTGTTTACATATAAGACTTCTGTTCCTTCTTTCTCTTTCTCTGGGTCCAGCCCTACAATTAGACAATCACTTCATGTTGCAAATGTGTTAGAGTTAGCAAATTTTGCATGCCTAACTAATTGCTGATGTACATAGTACTGACTTGAAGTTTAGGCACAGTTTAACGTTTGATAACTTCCTGTTTGCTTTTCTGCGTCCACTCTATTCCCGTATCACTCTAATCTGCGACCATTTTCTCTTCTCTCTCTCTCCCTCCCCTCTACTATGACATGTTTCTTCCTTCTGCTTCTTAGAGGACAAAGCTAAGTGCATCTCACAGCCTGTCCTAAACCTTCTAAATCTCACTCTGAATGTTAGTCTAGATTCTATGAGGATTATCTAAGGTGCTGCAGACAAAATATGTTCATCACACTGAATGGTTCATTTAAATTTCAGACTAAAACCCAGAGCATCTTCACTGGCCCACTGAGATAACAGCCACCAGATACCACTGCAGTGAACAGATGCGAGGGAATCTTAGATGCATTCGCAAAGAGTAGTAGCCAACAGTAGTGGTTGCCATACATTAAAGTTTTGTAAAATTATGAATGGTGAGCCATTCGAGACAGGTAGTCATTGCAAGTTATTCTAAAATCCAAATGGGGACAGTAAAATAAGTGATCAAGATACACTTTCTGTATGAGAGATAGACACATAGGGGAATTCCTCAGGTTAAAAGTTAAATCTCTGCAAAATGTAGAATGATTATTAATTGAAGGATTTTCTTGTATAACTTCCAGCCTAAGGAAGTGTGATGATTCCATGGGAGCAAAGCCCTGTGCGTGGCTATTACTCTCAGGGAGATCCCTTTCAAGAACTATATTCTCCGCTGCCACCACTCAGTGAATTAATTCCTTCCCCACACACACTGAGACTTGTGAGGAATAGAGAGAGAGATCTAGTTTCCTTCCTTGCTAACCCACAGCGATCAGTGACCGAATCAGGCACGTGTATAGGAGTACAGAGATAGCAGATGCTTTTAAAAGAAAGAAGTTTATTTTAAAAAAAAAAGGATAGAATAGGATAGAAAGGATTTATAACACTCTTGCAAAGCCTCTTTGCCTTGCAGGTCAAAGAACATAGTTACAGAATTCATTCCAGACAAGCCATTGTTGAAAATAACAAAAGGCCTAAACGCACTAGCTAACACATTCCTAACTACTCACAACAGATGGGATTTGTAGTCCTTTGGAGTTCCTGGATGCAGGGAGGGCCCCCTGGCCTCTCGACCTGCATTCCCTTGAGTCTGTGCCTCCCAGACTCAAAGAGACGCATCTGGTTTCCCCCTCAGGAGAGGATCAAGGGAGAGACAAAAGACCGCATGGCTCCACAAGTCCTTTTAAAGATTCCCCATAGAAAGTTCTTGAATCTCGCGGTCCTACTCTCTGATTGGTCAGTTAGACCTTACATCAGCTATGATGTCACAGCTCATTAGCATGTGATGTCATCTCTCATTAGCATGCACCTCCTCCCAGATTAACCCTTTGTGTTCAGGAGAAGTTCCCAGATGGCTGGAGACCCAGCCATCACAGGAAGACTCAAGGGTTTAATTTCCATACGGCTCCCTTTTTTCTCAGAAAAAAGAGTGTCACTCAACCTTCACTGGCTTGCCTTCAGTGAATTATAATTATAGACAGACCTGCTGACTTACATGATATAACTGAGAAAAATAAGAGGAGTTACATATATCAAAATATGCCTTTATTCTTTATGCACTGCTCTGTGTGAGATGGCAGCAGAATCATTATTCTGTGTCAGCCTTTGTTGGCAATCCTGTTTTGAGTTCTGCTAATGGAAAACTATCACACTGATTTGCTTCAGTTTAACCTAATCTTCTTGTCACACTACAGGTATTTTCTATTATGCATAGCATATCTATAGTGATAGGTAAACGATTTTGATGAATTCTGACGCAATCTTTAAACAGCGGCGCAGAAGCATTCTTTTAGAACTGACAACAGCAGCACTGGGGAAAAGAATTGCATCTGTCAGATGTCTTAGGTAGTTTAGCTATTTTACTTCATCATACAAGTGTGTGTGTGTGCACATGCATATATTAGACATATATGAAACTGGTTGTGGTAGAACATGTTTATATGCTTTGATTCTAGTTTGGTTAGGACACCAGAACATATGAAATGTGTTAGATCAGGTGAACAGTCTGTCAACCCAGGAGTAAATGGGGAAGTTATAAAACCAAAGGTATGCAAGTGAAGCACAAAAATATATTATTAGCAATGAAATGACTCTTGGCTTTATGCATTACACTCTTAAAATCCTGGGGCAACATAGAGCCTTGGCTCTGGGCATTGAATGACTCACCAGCCAATGGATGGGATCTTCCCTCAATGAACCTCCTAGGAGAAAGCACATGATGGCAAAAAGTGGGATCCCCTATGAGTGTAAACCACTGCTTGGACTCCTTCTGCCACTTCAGAGTGAAGTAGATCAAACAACGAATGTCTTCTTCTCAAGGCAAGTTTGGGCAACTGTGGGGCGGCAGTAGCCATTTTTGCCTCCACTCCCCTTCAAGCTGCACTAACTTGCCCAAAGTTACTGGAAGAAATGTCATGTCACTTCCGCTTCCATTTTTGTCTGATAACCAGCTAATCTGGGGATGACTTGTTGCTATTTGGGGGTATGTTATGAGTACAAACCCTCCACGCTATACAGCCATTTTGAGCATTTTTGATGACTAAAATCACCCTAAATTTTCTTTTTATTTTTTTATTTTCAATCCCAGAGAGGTGCACTTTGTAGCACACTTTGCCCACTACTGCATTAAGGAGATTCCAAAAGTAGGAGATATAGGAACACAAGAAAATGGATCCAGTCTAATGCAATGACATTGGGACAGAGTTGTAAGAACGTAAAATAACTTCCAGTGCTGGCAATGGCGGCGCGACGTAAAAGGTAAAATAAGAAAGGTAAAATAAGAAAAAAAAGAGACACAAACAGATTTGAAGGACTATATTTCCTTATTCAGAGACATAATAATAATAATAATAATAATAATAATAATAATAATTTTATATACTGCCATTCCAAAAACATTAAAGCGGCTTACAAAATTACATAAAAACACATAAAATGTATAAACGATTTATACAAGCAAATAAATAAAATACCTAAACAGTAAATAACGTATACAAACTATGGCGGGTTACAGACCGCCATTTCAGACGTCCTCAAGACATCCCAGTTTGAAAAAGGAGTGTCTCTTCTAGACACCCCTTACCCTGTTATGGACAGAGTCCATAAGAAATGGCGGCGGCCGTTCTACATGGCCGCTGCCATTTTGACATAACGGACGCTCTGCGTCTGCACGTGCATGGCGGAAGTGACACCGCGAGTGCGCGCTTTGGCACTTGCGGCGTCTCTTCCGGGTTGCTGGAAGGAGCGCGATTTTCGCGCTCCTTCTTTGCAGCACGGAGGAGTCACATGGTTTGGCTGCTGCAACTCCTCCGCGCTGCAACCGGCAGCGGCCCGAGACCGCCTCTTTTGGGCGGTCTGTAACGGGCCTAAAATCCCATCCCTCATCTCTTAACTAAAATACAACCATCATTAAACATTAAACAAAATTACATAAACAATTACATAAAATACATAAACAATTTGCATAAGCAAATAAATGAAACATTTAAACAAAACATAATATATACAACTAAAATTCCATCCCTCATCCCTTAACTAAAATAAATCATCATTAAACATTAAACACTAAGAATAAATTTTTAAAAACAAAAAACAGAGGTGCTTTCCTCTCTCTTGCCTGTGAGTGTGAAATATCAGTATGCAAAGGAATCTTGTAGCACCTTTGAGACTATATATGAGTGTGTTTGAGCTCTAAGAGCTCCCATTAATTTGGAAGAAACTTGCATAATGGAACTGTCCAAACAATTGTGCCATTGCAAATCAGGTCCATTCTCTCAAACTAGCCAGCCTCAACCAACAGCTTTAGATTTGCTATAAGTCTAGAAATTTTAGTCAAAACTTAGGTTAAATTATTCATAGATCAATGCAAGTATTATACTGTAAGTACTTTAAAAAAGAAGGATCCATCACCTTCTCTGAGTAGAGTGGCAAAAGGTGAGGGCGTAGCCCATTTGATCAGGACCTTTTAAAAAAGCACCAATCCCCTCTACTCTCTCTGCCATGATGCCACTTCTGACCTTTTTGAATACCTAGGCAGGAAGATGGCAGCATTGGTAGCTCTTTAGTACTTTCCATCAAAGGACTGTTGAGCGGAATTTGGGCTTTGGAGGATATGAATAAGACATTTGTGTATTGTCAGCTTTTCTGGGTTAAAATCAGGCAAAGTTATTACATTAAAGTTAAAGTCCATAATCATTGTTAATGTAGTGCCCGTTTTCTTTGTTTTGCCATTTCATCCTTTTTTACATGTGTACTTCTTTTAGCCCCACCTGTGTCTGATCACATCTACCATATATTGCTTCATCTTTTATATCCTTTGCTAAATGCTCCTAGGTTTTACTCTCGAGTCATCCACAGGTCATATCAAAATCCATAATTTTGGCCCTTAACATATATATGAGGTTGAACTATAGGGGCTGGACAGACCACCCCAAAGGGGTGGTCTGGAGCCACCCATTCTCCCTCCGGAGAGAGCCCACAGCAACCAAACTGCGCAGGCTCACTGCGCTAAAAGGTTCTTGAACCTATTGCGGGTTCTTTTCAGCACACGGAGAAGACATCATCAATGCACCATTGGTGCACTGTGACATCCTCATGATGCAAGCGCGGCGCCCGGAGGTGTGGACATGGTGTCGTGTTTGCGTCATGCATGTGTGTCACATATGGACGACACCACATAAAGATGGTGCCGTCCATACGTATTAGGGTTGCAGAGTGTGCAGTTGATGCGTGCTCTACAACCCTAATTTTGGCGCCGATACAGCGCTTGTGGCCCATCTGTATATAATTGAGTATATACAGAAATTGCATACCTAACTACATACTTAATACTTGCATTACATACACCATCACAAAAAAGACTGGCTCCATTGTGAGCAGTAAGCAAAGTGTGGTCCAGCATATCTTGGGATACAATTCCCAGCATCTCTTACCACTTGCTATATGGCTGTGGCTGTTGAAGTTGTAGCACAACAACATCTGGAGGGCTGTACTTTGATTATCCATATGTTAGGAAGTGGACCTGCTTACCAGAGGTCCTGGTTAGGGGACTTATTCCTAAGTGTGCACAGAAACAAACACTTAACTAGTCTTAAACAGCTCAGATAGATAGTGCATTCCATCCAAATGGGTAATGATGGGGTGAGGTGGGGAAGATGCTACCTTGGTTTTGTGTTTTGTTTTCTTTGCATTAAGTCTGCAGCTTTCTGCTTTCATGGCATGGTGCTACCCATCTTGAGCTTCACTCCACTGACCCCCTCCTGTGTAAAATTTACAAAAAGCACAGAAAGATGGTGGAATAACCAAGGAAATCATTTTTTCAGTCGATTGAGTTCTTAATGGAAAAAACCTCTGTGAATGCTATCTTTTAAATTAGACTATCCCCCACTTTCTAAACAGTTCTATTGAAATCAGGTTTTTGCATTTATCCTTTAGGTCATTTAGGCTAAAAATGCTGTTAGCTCAGAGTCAAAAAGTCACATTTTTAAAGGGAAAATGTCAAGTCCTTTTAGGCTGCAACTGACCTTTTAAACCAGATTAGAGATTTGAAGCATTACACATGGATTTTCTACATTTTATATCACAGTAGTTAACAAATGATCAAATGCAACTCCCAAGAACACTCTTTGTACAAGCCGTGACATTTTCAGCCTTAAAAAGATATTGCTTCTCTATTTTACAGAAAATTACTCTTGAGAAATTAATCATTTCTTGCCCTTCTCCGAGGGATAGTATACATGAAATAGCCATGTGAAGGTTCCTTGGAACAGCTCCCCACATCTGGTCCCCGACACATATTCCTCAAATTCCAAATCGTCTATAACAGAGTGGACTGTCTGTTAGGAATGTAACTTTTACTAGTTTTCCTCTTGGAGGAACTAACAAGTAATGGTAGTGATTTTCTTTCCGCTGTAAGAAAGTCTTCAATAACTGCAATTTTCAAATGTTTTTTGCAGTTATGGACATATTCTATGCAAAAATTGTACTCTGCATTTTTGTGAAGAGAAGAGCATTTTCTGTTGTTTCTTGTGCAGAAAATGTTGTAGTTAGAGACTCATTTTGCACAAAGTTCACACATGGAGGGGGGTGGAAACAGCATTTTCTGCATAACAGCATTTTCCTTACAGAAATCTAATTTTCTGTGCAGAATATACTGTTTTCTAAACAAAAAATATGTGTAAATTTTGTGCAGAATTAGTCCTGAACTGCAAAGATTCTTGTCAAGCCAGGATTCTTCCCATCAGGGTTTCCTAATACCTGAGAAGCCTTTTTAAAAACACACACACACAAAAAAAAAACCAATTTCTTAACTATTTTGGAATATTCTTTCCATCCCTGCAGCCTATTGACTTCTGGTGGTAGATGGCTTCCATGTCAATGGGATGATAGATGAGTTCTGGGTTTCAGCATGAGTTTTAAAGCACTTTCCCAAGCACTGAACCTATTGCTGGAAGCATGTTATATAGCTCCTTAAGGTGTGGGTTAACACAGGGAGCAGATCCACCACCTGACTGACATGGAAGCCACCAGCCACTATTACTGTTGACATAGTAATATGGTTGCCATCCTGCTAATTACTTACACATGGAAACAATTCCCCTAAAGATGCAGTTGGAGTTTTTGTCTTGTATGGAAGTTCATATTTGGCTGAAATTTGCAGAATCAGAGTTGTACAAGCGGTTCCATTGTATCTAATGCCAGAGTGAGTACCAGCTCTGGCAGAGAGGCTTGCCCCTTCAGATATAGAAGACCACTTACCCCTACCTACCTTGGTTAAGCGGAGACGATAAAGGGAGCCTTGCTCATTGGTTGCTGGCTATCATCTGTGTAGCAATCAGCCATTGACTGGTTGCCCAGACTGTGTTTGGACATCATACATTTCACATTTAGGTGCACGTTCAGTTGCTTCTTGTTGAAACTCACTAATGCACAACTGTCACATAATCCCATGTTACAATCTATCTTCTTGATGTAGGATCATAGACATATGGAATCATAGATGTGGAAAGGACCTGAAGTGCTTTCCAGTCCATCCCTTTGTTATGCAGTAATAGACAGCTGAAGGACTCCTGAGAGATGACCATCCAATCTCTGTTTAAACACTTATGTTCTTCTGGCAGTTATGGTAGTGGACTATCAACTATCTATACTACTGTCTGTACCACCTTATCTCTCCTCTCCTTCCACAACCAGTTTTTTTTCTTTTTGTTATTGTTCTTGTTCCATTCCCAATCCTCTTTTCCCATACCAATCCTCCACCTTCCCACAGTATTATTATTAATTATTTTATACATTTACATCCCGCCTTTCCCCTGATATAGGGACTCAAAGTGGCTAAGAACGTGTTGAAAAAAATACAAATTAAAAAGAATACCAAAAGCATTAGAAAGTATAAATATAAGATTTTATAAACAATCAGTTTATGAAGTTAAAACATGATTTATTAAGCAGCTTTAAACACATATTAAAAGGCATGTTGTTGTGTGCCTTCAAGTGATTTCTGACATATGGCAACCCTATGACAAAGTTTTATTAGCAAGATTGGTTCAGAGGTGGTTGGCATTACTTTCCCCTGAGGCTGAGACCATGTGATTTGCCCAAGGTTACCCAGTGGGTTTCATGGCCTTAAAATCCAAATTGCATGGCATTCAAAAGCTCAAACCTCATCCGTTTGTGGAAGCTTGATAGTACAAAAATGATTTACCTGTTGGTGGAAAGAGACTAAAGATGGGGCCATCCTGGCCTCTCTAGGGAGTGAGTTCCGAAGTCTGGGAGGAGCCACCAAGAATGCCCTCTCTTTTGTTCCTACCAAACCTGAGTGGGTGCTGAGACAGAGATTATTTATTTATTTAATTATTGGATTTATATCCCACTATTTTCCCAAAAGGGAGAGGGGCCTCTCCAGATGAACTCAGAGTTCCAGTAGAGTGTACCTTAACTTTATTTCAAATATATAACAGCTACTACAACTTTAAGGACTTGAAAACTCTTCAGGTATATTGTGTGAGGACTCTGTTACTACTAATACTACAGTGGTCCCTCCACATTCATTGGGGTTAGGGGTGAAAGACCCCTGTGAATATGGGAAAACTGCAAATAAAAACAACACTATTCTTTTTACCTTAGAGAACACCTCTCTAGGAATTTCCAGGTCCTCCAGTGCAACTCTGTGGTCAACATCTGCCAGAAGTCGATCATAGAATCATGCTGGAGGACCTACACATGCCAACTAAAGTGCTTTCTTTAGGAACATCTAGGTTCTCAAGTACAATTCTATGGTCAACTTGTGCTGAAGGATGGCAGAGTTGTGCTGGAGGACCTAAAATTGCTAGCAAAATGAATCAAACCCACAAACAATCAAATCCACAAAAGTCAAAGCTGTGAATGTGGAGGGCCAACTGCATTACTATTTTGAATGTAGAAGGCCAACTATATTGCTATTTTAACCATCCATTATGTTTTGTTTTTATTGATTTTTGCCATTTCCTGACTTCCTTTCTGTTTTTATGGCTTTTTATTATGTACTGTCCTCCCTCTGTTTTCATGCTGGATCCGTTCCAGACCCCCCCAGGAAAAATGGAAAACTGTGCATATTCTATCCCTATTGGCTTGAATAGAAGCATGCCCCCAGGAGCCATGGGTGTGCCCCCCCTTTAAATTTTGTCCCCCCCCCGCCCCGTGGATAATCAAGGCGCATGGATCCCAAGTCCATGAGAATAGAGGGAGGACTGTATAAGTGTTTGTGTGTGTAATTTTATAAGTATATTATTTTGAGTAATTTTTACATCAACCATATTACTTAGGTCATTTAAAAATTATCCTCATGCTTATTTCTATGTTTGTCTTGGTTCATTTAATCCTTCTAAAAATATACCAGATGAAAAACCAACTGTTGTAAGTCTATTGTTCTAAGGAGTCATGATCTTTGGGAGAAGCCCAATTGAAGTCAGCTTTGTAATAATGCTGTACCCACCATTTTCGGCAACCGGATGTGGTGCTGTGTCATTTCCAGTCACCTATAAGATCTTTTCCTGTGGAAGTGGTTGTGTTCTGGGTTTTTCTGACTGTTTCAGACTGGGAGTGTCTTTTAAGCATTTTTAAGGAAGTATTTTCCCCTGATGTTTTTTAAAGATGTTGGAAATTTGGGGTGGGGTCATTGGGCCCCCAAAGGGCAGCACATGGTTTACAGGCTGCATGATTCCTACCTCTCGCTCATATCAACTATAGTGTATAATCACCATGGACTGCAAGTCAAGGGAACATAGCAAAGATCTCAAATTCATGACTGGAGAAAATGATCCAAATACAGACAATATCTGAAATCATAGAATGGGTTACTTAATAATAAATTAAGTGAGCAAGCGGGGACATGAGGAACAGAGAGTGGTTTTACCCTCTCCCCCTTTTCATACTATTAAAATCTGAAGCAACTCATTGAAGTGGATTGGCAATGGATTCAAGATAAACAGAAGTACTTTACATGTTGCTGCTGTGTGTCTTCAAGTCATTTCCAATGTATACAATCCTAAAGTGAAACTATCATGGTGTTTTCTTGGCATGTTTCTCAGGGGGTGTTTCCCATTGCCTTCCTCTGAGGCTGAGAGAGTGTGACTCGCCCAAGGTCACCCAGTGAATTTCCATGGCTGAGCTGGGATTTGAACTCTGGCCTCAAGATTTGTAGTCCAGCACTCAAACCACTATGTCATGCTGGCTCTTTACATAGCACATAGTTAATGGTGGTGCTTCCACAAAGGTGTAAAGATAGCCACCAATTCAGATGGCCTTAAAAGGGAATTGGAGAAGTTCCTAAAGGAGGCTATCAATGTTTACTAGTCGTGATGGCTATATACTACCTCCAGGTCAGTGGTTGTGTACTAGTTGGTGGACAATATTGGAAGACATCCAATGCCATCAGGTCCATTTTATTGGCTACTGGGGAAAATGGGTGCTATGTCCTTGAGACCCCCTTATACATGATGGGGTGCCTGACAGATGTTCCAATAAACCTGAATGGGTTCAGCTTCTACTGAAATTGACAGCTCCAACACACAGAGAGGACGTATATGAGCATTTATTGGACACAATGACTACATCTACATTAGTCACTTGGCACTGGAGAAATAGTTTAACAGAGCATTATCGCAGGATCAGTGTCACCCAGCTTTCCTTCAATATTTATTTTTGATAAATGCCTCTGCTTCAGTTCAGCATTTATCTAGCTGTTAGAGGCTATTATACTGTGACAACCTTCTATTCCATTGTCATAGTATCAGACTCTTGAAAAGGATAATAAGCAGACTTTTCTCTTTTATTTTGTTCCCTTTTGTAACATTAAGGAGAAAAATGACATTGTGGTTCCTTAATTTTAATACATGATTATACAGAAAATTGCCAGATTTGTTCTCTTAAAAAAAAACAAAACTACAATATAATGGCCTTTGCCTTTTTTCCTCTCTCCCTCTCTCTCTTTTAGTCTGCAGTCCTACACTAACTGGCCTACGTTTAAGTCCTGCTGAACTCTTGGAGACTTTTTGAGTAGGCATATATTGGTTACATTTGGTATATACTACTACTTTTCTGCCAAATCACATAAGATAGTTTACAATTTAAGGTAGCTGCTTACAATTTAAAATGAGACAAAAGAATGGAATGTGAAAAAAACAAGGAAAATAAGTACATTCAGGTGACAACTGTTCCATACAGTTTAATAATGGAGGAGGAGTTTAAAAAAAGAAGAGAAGATTATTCATTTATTCCAAAAATGCTTGAAAAAATTAAAGATACTGGGTTTTTCCACCTAGGCCCTTTCCCCTCCACAAACACCTATGCTGCAGTCCTGAAAATTCAAGGTACCACTAAATTTCAGAATTAGGTGTTACCAAATTTTGATTAGGAATGGCTTCCGTAAAAGTCATGAATATACTCTCAGCACCCTGATGTGACAAAGAGGAATATGAGGGACACAATGTCACCCTCTCCATGTCATGCCCCTCAGATGTGTTGCATTTTTGACCATTTAATCTCAAGGATTTATTCTGAAATTCAGAGATTCTTCTTTTATTCATCATTGAGTGTTCAGACGAATGTAATAAATGATCATGGTAAAAGTCTATTAAAACAAAACCCAACACCCCCTTCTCCCACCCACTTTTATATAAATAAATCTGCAGGCCTTGCATTTTTCACCATCTGGCCCGCAGTGTGAAATGACATTAGTAGCATGTCAGGTTTGTTCTGTTATTGAAAAAGGGGGAGAAAGAAACACAGAAAGAAAAATACATAATCCTAATCTACAGTATGAAGAGTATTAAAATGAAACATCTGCCCTACAGAAAAAGTGTAGATGAACTCTGTAGTCAGCAAGCTGCTGGGCTTTGTCAAGTACATGTTTACATTGCTGACGGCTGTAAATTTTCAAGATGGTGACAAGGCCTCTAAAATATCTTATTCAAATGTTTTAAACACATGGCTCCTTTTTGTTTTTTTACCTTGTCAGCTTTATTCTTTCCCCTCTAAAGTTAACTTTTCTTTATATAAGGGACAGAGAAGATCATGATCAAATGGAAGATGCAGTCACTCAAGTGACTCCTAAAAGCCCCAAAATAAACTGGCATAGAGGCAAAATGGCAATAAAACAACAAAGATGCTGATTGTACTATAGTTTCATGACTCCAATCAAACTATAAACAAAATATAATCTGGTTTTAAGTGAGCAACATTGCTTTCCCTATAAAACGTGTTCTACTGTAGCACCAAATGCAAAACTGCACTTGTTGAGAAGATCAAAAGGCTGGCTCATCAAAAGCCTTCTTACAAATACTAAGGTGCGTAGGAGGAGAACTTCTATATTTTGCAAAATAAATTATCCCTGCCATAAAATATTCTGTTTTGTATACACTTAGGTTCCAGTTCAAGGTGACCAGGTATCAAAACCACAAAGTAAGACAATCAAGAAAAGGTAGGAAGTTATCAAATAAAAGCTAAAAGCACTAATATAAATATAGGCCCGTTACAGAGGGGCACCCTAGGATGGACTCAGTCCATGCTAGGGTTAGAAAGGGGCATCTCTCCCAGACGCCCCTAACCCTAGCACGGACTGAGTCCCCCGGATATTACGCCACGAGTGCGTGACTAGTGCCTCGCGGCATCACATCCGGGGGCCAGGAAGGAGCGTGATTTTCGTGCTCCTTCTTTGCAGCATCTGGGAACCGTGCCGTTTGGCTGCTGTGGTTCCCAGACGCTGCAACTGGCGGCGGCAGCAGACCACCGCTTTTTGGTGGTCTGTAACCTGCCATAAACTCATGCTGCTTAAGTTAGGTTCAAAATGGAGGACATTTTAGAATTCCTCCTGGACCAAAGGCTGAAATATAAGGCATGTCCTGGAAAAGGAGGACATCTGTTTACCGTGTCCTAATTGCATTTTGAGCTCTAGAGCCAACATCTGGTAGAATGATGGAGCCACACTGATTCAGCACATGTGGGAAGATCCCAAGATTAGGTCCCTTTCACACTGGTGTCACCCATTCCTGACATTCTTTTCTTTTCTTCTCTGGAGGATGTTCAATGCCAAAATGGGAAATAGGAAGCTGCTTTATTCAGGGATGGTCTAACACACTTTCCTGACTGAGATGAAGAATAAGATGGGCCCCCTCTCCATTCTACATCCAAAGGTTGACTTCACTCAGTGTTTAGAATGTGACTGGACTGCTGTCTGAGTGGCTGCACACATGGGATACATGGATGACTCAGGCCAATAGCTCCAGGCCAGAATTGACCAGTCTGGATGCTGATCTGGCCGTGCCAGACTGACCCCAGCTCAAAGGGTCCTTAACACAGGCCAAAAAGACTGGCTTTTTGCAGCAGAGTTTCCTGCTGTTGTGTCCACTCTGTGTCCACAGCCAGGACACATCTTGGCCTAGTGGGTGTAGCCAGGCACCCCGTTTCTGCCCTTATGGGCTGCAGCAGGAGCCTTCAGAGTGGATGCTATGGCACCAGCAGGTAAGGGGTGGAAGGCAGGTGCAGATCCACAGCATGGGGGTGGGCAGGCGTGTGAACACCCACCAGTCACTGTACTGTTCTGGGACTGACCTGGGTTGGAACCACATGATAGTATAGGGTTAGCCTTTGGTATCCAGACCATCTATTTAGGCCCTGAGTCTCAGGTCATGATCCTATTCATTTAAGCACTGCCAGTTTTCTGAAACAGAGGTTCAGGAGAGCAGAGACAGCCACCTGGGAAGGAGTGACAGGGTTCTCTCAGTACACTCCCTCCAACCAATTAGTGGCTGTTTGAGTTGTGGTGGTGGTAGGAAGATATATATAATACCATTGACTGCAGTTGCAGGATGAGGAAAAATGGTTGCCCAAGATCTTGTTTCTTTGCATAATGCCCATAAAGGTTTTTATTGCCATCACCACATCAGAGGGTATGCTTCATCAAGCAATCAGCCATCCAGTGGTGCTGTTCTGAACATTTTGAGCTCTGTTACATTCTGGCTCTCAAGAAGAAAATGCAGGCCACTCAACAGCCTCCTGTGATGAATTTGCTAGGTACTTTGCTAATAAAGTCTCTCAGATTTTTTAATTCCATCCCAGAGGATGTCCCTTTATCCCTGCTTGTCCAGTTATGAGGGATTCTTTTCAGTTTGTACAACCTGAAGATGTAGAGGGGATTCTTGGAGAGGTGAGAGTCATTACACATCCACTGCATCCTTGCCCTTCCTGACTCATTAAGAAGGCTGAATGGTTTAAGAGAGTAGTCATTGGTTCCTTACAATAAGACAGGGTTTCAACATGCCTAAAGGACAAAATTGTAAGGTTTTTGTTGAAAAAAGCTATCCCCGAATACCTCTGTAATGGTGTTATCAGTAGTCTGATGACACCCAAATATGCTTCTCTGTGTCCCCGACTGATGCAGTAACTAGGGATGGCATCTCTCCTCTAAATGCCTGCTTGGAGTCGGTAATGGGCTGGATGAGGAAAAACAAACTCAGCTTGAATCCAGAGAAAACGGAAGTACTAGTGATAGGCTCGCCCAGTCCGGGTGGTGAAATTTGTCCACCTGTCCTGAATGGGGTCACGCTCCCCCTGAAGGACTCAGTTTGCAGTTTGGGGGTGCTTTTGGACTCGTCGCTCCAGCTGACTTCTCAGGTGGATGCGAAGGTCAGAAGCACCTGTTACCAGCTTTGGCTGATACGCCAGCTGCGACCCTACCTAGGCCAGGTGGACCTTGAAACAGTGGTACATGCTCTGGTAACCTCTTGGTTGGATTTCTGTAATGTGCTCTACATGGGACAACTCTTGTACCAAACCCGGAAGCTTCACCTAGTGCAGAATATGGCAACTAGGTTGGTCACTGGATGTCCCAGGGCCGACCATATAATACCGATTCTGCATGATCTCCATTGGCTGCCTGTTCGCTTCCGGGCACAATACAATGTGTTGGTTATAACCTATAAAGCCCTAAATGGCTTGGGCCCAGGGTACTTGGAGGACCGCCTCTCCCCATATAGTCCGCCCCGCACACTCAGGTCGTCTGGGAAGAATCTGTTGAGGATCCTGATAACGAGATATGTATCAACCTCACAAAGGGCCTTTTCTATCTCGGCCCCTGGGATCTGGAACACCCTTCCTGAGGAACTCTGCTCCGCCACCTCCCTGGATCTCTTTAAAAAGAGACTCAAGACCTTCCTGTTTCGGCAAGCCTTCCCCGATGATCCTTGATGATATATGACTCCCCTCTATATGTACAGCATTATCGAGCACATTTAGCTGGCCTGGATTTGATGTATGGTTTTAATCTGTATTTTGAAATGTTTTTATTGAAGTTTTATTTATGTATTGCAATTTTTATCCTGTATTTTGTATTTGATATTGCAATTTTTACCTGTATACCACTATGATCAACACGGAATGGCGGTTTATAAATAAAACTTCTTCTTCTTCTTCTTCTTCTTCTTCTTCTTCTTCTTCTTATTATTATTATTCTTCCTACTATCAGCCAGTGTCCAATATTTCATAGTTGGACAAGCTAATAGAATGTGTGGTTGCCTCCCAGTTCCATATATTCCTGGATGAAACAGATCATCTTAATCCATGTCAGTTTGGTTTCATACTTGATTATGGGACAGAAACCATTTTGGTGGATGACCTATGCCAGGAAGTGAATGGGGAAGTTTGTCCTTTTTCGTTCAGCTGGACCTATTAATGGCTTTTGATACTATTGAAGATGGTTTCCTTCTGGGCTGCCTTGTTGGGATAGAACTTGGAGGAACAGCTTTACAGTGGCCTCATTCCTTCCTGGAGGGCTGAACCCAGAAAGGGAATACAGTTGACTCTGTGGCTATTGGTGTGTGCAGTCCCTCAGGGCTCTGTCTCCCATGCTGTTCAGCATTTACATTAAACCACTGAGATATTTTGTCTGGAGGTTTGACGTTCAGTGCCACCTGTATGCTGAGGACACCCAGCTCTATTTCTCCTTTCCACCTAACTCCAAAGAAGCCATTTAGGTTCTAAACCAGTGTCTGTCATCAATAATGGATTGGATGGGGGCAAACAAATTAAAGCTCTTGTGAAGTCGAAGGCTTTCATGGCCGGCATCCATAGTTTTTTGTGGGTTTTTTTGGGCTCTGTGGCTATGTTCTAGAAGAGTTTCTTCCTGACATTTCATGCAGCATCTGTGGCTGGCATCTTCAGAGAATGCTTGCCTGGAAAGGAGTTGGGCATATATATATTGTATGACCTGGAAAGGCAGGAGTGATTTGCATGTGTATGTTCTGTTGCTGATGGCAGGCCTCAGGGTGGGAGGGTCTGCAAAGGAGGATTAGTGTCTGCTTGATTAGTGCTCATTGTCTGCTGGGAATCCCCTGACCAGGTGTTTCAGTTCATCTTCTGGACTGGGCTCTACAGGTTAATGGTTATTCCATCTCAGACATCAGAAGGGCTGCCAGGCCTAGAAAAACCCAGAGGAATGAGATACAGTATATACATAGGCATTATTTTTAACACTTTGTTTCAAAACTTTGTGTACATAACAAGTGAGATCACCATAAGATAAGGCTGGGTGTAGCAATTTCATATATAATTTATACAGGTACAGTCCTTGATTTATGAGACTTCCATTACACTTGCAGATTTGCTTTCATCTTCTGAGATCAATATTTGTTCTGTTTTTTTAAAAATGTGGAGGAGAATTGAATTAAAATATGCATTAGGAACATCTGTTTTAACATTCTCTTTTCTTATTAGTGTAAGTGAAAATATTTGATTTCTTAAAGACACACACACACACAAACCACATTCACCCATCCCCAAATTCAGAATGTGGGCAATTGCTTTTAAGAACAACAAATATTATGGCATGCTCATTCAAGACTAAGTAGTGGTAAACTGACGCTCTGAGAATATCATCTTATAAATCTTCATTAATGGATGGCTTTGACGTGTTCATTCATTCTTCTTAAAATGAGTTTTCCAAACTCTGTTCAAATTTTCTGTGATGATTTGGGATTATTATTATTATTATTATTATTATTATTATTATTATTATTATTATGCTTTATTTATATAGCACTGTAAATTTGCACAGCACTGTAAATACAAACAATAAAATAGATAAAGGTAAACCTGCCCATGGCATACAGTCTAAGAAATAATAGCATAATACATATAAATAATACATAACAACACAGGCAAGGGTTCAATAAAGTAAAGCAGGCAACACATTTAAAATGTCAAATAACAAATAATAGTCATGCAATGCCTAAGAACACTTATCTGCACAGGATGGTTTTCAACTCAGTTTTGAAACTGGTTAAAGAAGTGATGGCCCATGCTCATGGGGGAAAGAGATTCCAGGAGTGAGGGGCAGGAAGTGAAAAGGGGCAAATCCAGGAGAAGGCATTGGAAATCCTAGGCTGAGATAACAGACCTTGACTACCAGAATGGAGGGAAGTGGGAAGGTAAGGAAAAAGAAGGTCTGATAAATATGGAGGGGCCAGCCCATGGAGGGCTTTAAAAGTCAACAACAGAAGCATATGCTGAATATAGAAAGGGAGGGGGAGCCAATTAAGGGATGACAACAAAGGAGAGATATGGTCAGAGTGGTGGGCTGATGTAATAATGCAGGCAGCTGAATGCTGGACAGAAATTAAAGGATGGAGGTGAGAAAGAGAAAGCTCAACCAGAAGGATGTTACAGAAATCAAGTCGTGATATCACTAGGGCATGGACCAGAATCTTGGCAGTAGAGGCAGAGAGATACGGTCAGATTTTGGCAATATTGTATAAAAAGAATCTACATGCCTTAGCTGTGGTCTAGATCTGGGGGATATACGAGAGAGAAGAATCAAAAATAAAACCAGGACTACGGGCTTCTTGGACTGGTTGAATATAAATGTCATCAACAGAAACAGAAAAGGAGTGTTGAAGAGTAGATTTAGGTGGAAAAATGAGAAGCACTGTTTTGTATGCTTGAGATCAGTCCAATACCAAATTGCTTAAAACACCCCCCTGTAAATGATGCAAACAGAGAAGCAACATTCCAAATGTAAATATTTGCAAGGCATTTCAGGAAACCAAGGTAAATATATAAGGAGTTCTCAGATATGCTGAGATTGATAAAGGACATATATAAGAAAGAAGTTAAATCACTAAAGAAGTAGCAATATTTGTAGGGGAACAGGATGGCTAAAGCTTAGAATGATCTCAGGCTTGCAAGAGAGGTTCAAGAGTTTGGGGAGGTAGGATAGGATCAATGTTCAGAGCAACAAGAAGCAGGGACGTAGCCAAGGGGGGGTCCTTGGGGTCCGGACCCCCCCTTCCATTAGATAAAATGAATGGTGTGTGCTGCCGCGCCGCTGCACCCAAGCCCCATTATAATGGTGGCACTTAGTCTAGATGCCCCCCCCCTTCCCAAAATCCTGGCTATGTCCCTGCAGGGAGAACAAGGAGGTGGCTGATCTGCTCCATGGTGAAGATGGAAAAATGTTAATGAGTGACAGAGGGATACTGCTCTCCTTCTACTTTCCTCCCCCCTTTCTCAAATCAAAACAATGCTCAACCTGGTGAAAATAGAACATAGTGATGGGGCTTCAGCCCCAAAGAGGCAAGTAGGTGGTGCATGAATATCTAGCTACTTGAAACAAATTCAGGTCTCCAGTTCCAGACTAGCTACATCCAAGGATACCAAAAGATATCAGAAACAGAAAATCCAGAACACTATCTATAATAACTGAGCCTCTTGGAGCACAAATGAGGTCTCTACAGTTTGGAGAACAACAAATGTTGTCTTCACCTTCAAAAAATAGGATAGGTTTCTGAAAAATGAATCACATCAAGACTAATTCTAATTCTAATTCTCTCTCTCTCTCTCTCTCTCTCATTACATACTTGATAGTAAAGGGGAATGCTGTGGATATTGTGCATTCTGATTTCTGTAAGGCTTTCCATAAGGTGCTCAGTGATATTCTAATAATCTGGTAGAACATAG
>NC_056525.1:217824101-217865934 GCF_019175285.1 Sceloporus undulatus | reverse complement strand
CTGTTTAGCTTCTAAACTCAGACAGGATCTGGTGCTTGTAGAGTATTTAAGGAGAAATATATTTTCCCTGACATAAAAATAACATACTATATTATGTCTTTACACTATACTATCAATAAGTGGAAAATACTGAATTTTTCATGCCAGCTGCAATATTAGGCAGAATGATAATAACTGGAGAAAATGCTTTTTTGAGTTTTTGTGCTGCATGTTTAATACTTCCTTGGCAGTCTCCCTACACACACACACACACACACACACCCCTTCCCAGAAAATGCCATCCTTTTCCCCAGTGCCACAGCTCACCCTACCCCAAGTGGCTTTCAGTTCAAGCTGTTTCAGCTTGGTAGTTTATCTAAAGGACAAATTATGAGGAACAACCTCTACCCCGTGTAAGAATTTTTTGAAAACATGGTATTGTTTATACAGGCATCACAGAGGGAGATGTTTGATACAAATTGTTTCAGTTGGAATGAGCCTTGCCAAAGAAAGCAGACAGGCAGCTGTTTTCATTGCATATTTTTTTTTGTTAAATATTGCTGCACCTGTATAAACACAAACTTTTATTTCTGAGAAGTGCCCCTGCAGCTGCAAAAGCCTTTAGACCTTGCCAGACACATTATTTTCATTAAAGCAAGTTACATACTCAGTTGCTCTTTGCTGGGCTGCCATGCTTTAAGAAAATGCGTACCGTTAAAATGCTTGTACATTTTAATAAGATATAGGTCTCTGTCTATGCATCAAATCTTATCTAGATACACACACACATACACACACACTACTCGAATGGTGGCATAGCCATTTTCCCCCCTTTTTAAGGCAGGACTTAAAATAGACACTATAAAACAGTATTTAACTAGCCATGGGAGTTTTCTCATGTATTCCTAACTCAGCATGGAGACTGGCCAAGCCTCACCCAAGTCTATGGGAACTGTTCCATGGACTTCAGCAAATTTTGCAGGTTACTTAAAAAATAAGTCTGAATATCTCAGAAACTGGAATTACAGTATGGATTTTAGATTACCAAAGGAAACAGGGAAACAAAAACAACTGGGAGGCAGTTGGAATCGAAAAACAAGAAATAATCTGTGTGATTGTTTTAATATCATTACAACATATCACATTATTTCGAGTCAAATGATAACTTTTTCCTGATCTATAGACTGATCTATGAGCAAAGACTGCATACAATTTCAGGACATTTTTACTGGAGATTATACAGGGTTGGAAATGTTAGCCTTTGAGAAGAACTGCCATACACTGGACTTTCTTGGAGCAGCCCACTGGGAACAGATGGGCAATAGGACCCTCAGGGATTGAGGAGGGAGCAGCAAAAATCTGGCAGAACCCACCTATTAAGAGCTGCATCCACACTACAGAAATAATGCAGTTTGACACCACTTTAACTGCCAACGGGGGAGAAAGGGATCAGGACAAATGGTCATTGATGGGAGCAAAAGGGCTGTAGCAAAGTGTGACAGAATGGAATACCACTGTTCAGAGTTACAGCCAATCATTTATGCACCTTTCTAGTATATTTAATTCAAAGGACATATTTTATTCAATAGGCATAATTTATCAGATGTGTCCCCAAGCATCAAGTAATCTGCATATTACGTTTTTTTAAAATTTATCATCTTTTACCAGCCCTGGGATTGAGAGTACTGTACAAAGTATTTCTAATCCATGTCTGTTTTGGGTAATGCAGGCTAGGGATTTTCACAGAGTAGATTCTTTGCATGCTCCCAATTCCTTTGTACAAACAAGTAGTGATAACTTTAGTATGCAAGTGGAAGGATGCACATTTCAGTGTTCACCCAGCAGTAAGTATTCTCCACACAGACGAAGAAAAATAAATGTCAAGTGGTCAGCTAAGCATGCTTTCTTCCATTATACTTCTTTACATGAAGGAAGCAGCATTCAAAATGCTAAAATTTGCATCAGAGTATTCCAGGTCTGTAATGTAATATTACAAACTACTTCCAATTATTAATGAAATGTGTGACCACTGATTCCTTATCTTCCTGTAAGTTAAACAAACGTGTAAATTTAACCATATATGAAATATTCCATGGGCTTTATAGGAAGGATAAATGTATTCCTACATTATCTTTCTGTTGCTTTTTAATATCAGTTCTTCTCATTGTTTATTATAAAAATATTATTTTTAAATGATCCATGCATAGAAGATATTTTTTTCTTTCAACCCCCAAAATAATTTCTTTTCCAATGAAGGTGCTTATTTCCCCCCTAAACAAATTACGTGCATCTACCTTGAAAAACTAGACTAGTTATACTGTAATTATAACTATCATGTCATGTCTTCTTCCAAAGAAAGAAACTGTAGTTTGGAGGGGATGCTGTGATATCTCTTAGAGATTATGAGTCTTCTCTCAAGGCTACAACTCTGATAATTCTTTTAAAACCAGGAATGATTGTTAAATCAGTTGGATTGTAAGACAAAGGGCTGTGGGGGCAGTATGCCAAACCTTCAACTCTGACTGTGTTTTTCTACTGTTAAACTCAGGTTCCAATTCCATCATAAATGGCAATTGCATATTAATTAGTAATAACAAATTTACATAGCAAAATGGTAGCACAAGACATTTCATTACCACCATGTGAATCATTAGGGTACTTAGATTGATAGGGCATAACATATATTTATTGGATTAAAATTTCTGAACAAGAAAACTTGCTGAAATTCTAATTAAAATAAATACGCAGCCAACTAAGTATTTAATATTATAACTTTTTATTCTGAAGCTAGAGTTCATTCATTTCTACTGACTCTGGCTCTAACTCCAAGACTACGACTCTGACTCCCCAGCTCTGGTAAGATGTGGATGTGTCTATTAGTTATAGAATTACGTATGACTTGGAAAATGAGATTTGTCCGTTTATACATCCATTGTGAGTTTGTATTTCTGGAATATATTTATAGAATTGTTAGTTCTCAAGTTAGATTGGACAAAAACTTCTATCATCATTAACTGCAGGGAGCACTGGCTGGGGATAATGGGACCTGAAACTCAGCAACATTGGAAGATCCAAGAATGGTAATTCCCCCCTCCCACCAACTATTCCTGCAGTATACATTTTTTAAAATTAATTACATTATATCTTGGTTTTTTTCTGCAAAAAGCTCAATATTGCATTCTGGTTGTGCATTGCACCTTGTACCACAGCACTCAGTCATTGGCATGTGTTGCAGAATGTTGCAGTCCAGCATGGGATTGTGTAGTGGTGGTACAGCTGCCTTCCATATGTAGATTTTTACACCAAGCTGAATGGGTAATGGCTTGTAGCCATAGTCGTTTGCACCCAATGCATATGAATGAACAAAAGCTATAGTGAATACAGTGCACATTATTCCTCAGTAGACATGTAGAAGGCTGTGCTAGGCCAAACTGTTGTTGTTGTTATTAGCTGCCCTCAAATTGACCTCAACTCATAGTGATCCTGTGGACATCTCCAAGTCCACCTATCCTCCACTACTCTACTTAGGTCTTGTAGATTCAGTTCTGTGACCTCCCTGATTGAATCTAATCATCTGACATGTGGTCTTTCTTTCTTTCTGCTGCCTTCCATCTTACTTAGCATTATTGTCTTTTCCAGTGGTTGTGGCTAAAGTATGACAGGCTCAATTTAATCATTTGGGGCTGAAACAGATGGCTGTGTTAAGCCAGCTTTGCACTGGCTTGGGGGCATGGCATTTAGGCATGCCACACCCCCGAGTCACCTGGAAGTCACACTGGCAATTACACTCTGGCCAGCTTCTGGGAGACTTGGCGGTGTGACATTTAGATGCCACTCACTTTGGAGCCGGCAAAAAGCCAGCTCTAGAGAGAAAGGGGCAGCTTTTTTCTGCCCCAAGTTGGAGCAAATTTTTTTCACTTCTATTTGGGGAGGAGGCTGGCTGGATTGAAATTGCATGTCTGTTTGCCACGGCCCCAATCCAGCCTTAAATGGGGCAGCTCCAAGCTGTCCCATTAGGGTCCTTCTTTTTGCCCCTTAGTTCCTAGGGCATTTCAGGTTTGATCTGTTCAAGCCTGTTAATCTGCCATTTGTTTGATCTTCCATTTGTTTTTTGACATCCCAATGTATTCTCAGCACTCTTCTCCAGCATCACATCTCAAATGATTTTATTTTGTTTTTATCTGCTTTCTTTTCTCATATCCATACATGGTGACAGAGAAACTAGCTGGTATTTATTATATTCCAACATCCCTCACACAAGACCCTTTCTTACCACTCCCAGCTAACTACCACCACTACAGAGATAATTCCTTGTAGAAGAGGAAAAACATTTTCTTTCCAATGTGAGTGTAATAATGAGTAGACTTTCATGTTTTCCAACTCTGATTTGTAATCATCTATTACATGTCTTATCTCTACATGCAGGCGATCTCATGTGTAAATCAGTCTGTAGTGGCTGAGGCAAGCCATAGAGGAAGATTTAATTTATTTAAAAAAATATATTCTGTCAACCACCTTGAATGACAGGAGAAAGGTGTGATATCCAAGAAGCGAGCAAATAAACAAATCAGTCCTGCCATTGACCTGATCAAGATATTGCCCTAATATACCTTTTGGACATTAATATAGATTTTTGAAGTTTTCTGTCAAAGAATATACAGAGGAAGGTGCTCAAATGCAGAGTTTATTATTATGAGCACAGAAAGTGGTAATTATTTTCTCTGCCTCTTCACATTTCTGTAAGCTACACAACCTAGAAGAAATGGCTGTTGTTTTAAACTCCACCACAAAAGGAAACACACAGTGCCACTTTAGGTTTGGAGATGTGAATATGAAATGCTGGCTGGCTCCAGTGTAGAGAATGAAATCTTGAAATACAATGCCCCAATCACACTGTGTAATTCATGTTTTATTGAATCCAGTCCTAAAACATAAAGCATTAGTTGATTATGTGTAACCAAATGATGTTAGATGTCCATGGGCAATTATAATAAAATATTAAAAGCTGTTTCATAGCCTAGGAGGAGGGAAGAAAAGAGATAAAAATATACAGCCATATACTTTTGATTTAGTTGCTTCAATTTCCCTTTTTGGACATTAAAAATGTATATAAGAAATGTCATCTCCATTGCAAAAGGCTGTGAGGCTGCTTTCTATTCCTTCTTTTTTCCTTCAAGCAAGAATACCAAGTTAACCAAAGGGTGGCTGAGTTGCTAAAAGTCCGAAGAAGTTTCTGATGTGGCACTACTTGCATACAAACAGAATGAAAGCTCTCAAGTCTTGCTTTAACTTTCATAAAATAGGGATTTGCTCCTTCAAAAGTGACATACGTAGTTCTGGAGTGGATTTTACAACTCAATTCTCATTCAAAAGTACCCTGGGGTAATATACTGTCCCCCCAAATAGTCAGATGTCTAGTTGCAAAAGGATGCTTAATTCTGTTTATTCTCTTTTTTTAAAAAAAGGAAAAAAATTCAAGAGGATAATCTTTTTAAAGCAATATTTCCCATTGCATAAGAAAGATCCTAATTTAAAAACAAACAAATCAATCTTTTTTTCCTCTCTTGGCTCCCCTTCCTTCTCCCTGCCTCTTAATGGTTTTCAGGAAGAAAACTGCATGGGTACTTAAACCTGCTTCCTGAATCAGTTTTGTTGCAACAGGCTTACTGTTTATTCCCAGCATATTACATCAACTGGGATCTCCCCCTGCCCCACAGATTTACTGACCTGCAGGTAGCTATGCCTTAGAAGGATTAATAAGGCTTCTTCTGGATATATTCTGTAATGAAAAGTGCACTCAGGGTAGAATTTACCTCACATGGGTAAGATGAAGTTAATAAGATACCCAAGATCCTAATGGGAGAAGCATATCACATTTGGAAATAAATAACTCTGATGCGGGAGTCTCTCAAAAAGAGAGAAATGATTTGTTTAATAAAGTCTAAATCATTCCTTAGGTTAGTGAACAGAAGTGGCCATAGTTACGAAATTAATCAGGCCTTCCTATTACAGCAAATTGGTGAAAAATCTATTGACATGTCTTCATCTACATGTCTCATCAGAGGTGTCCGTGCCATTTAGCTATAAAACCCTGGAGGGTTTATTCTTCACAGAATCTTATAATACTTCAATTAAGGGACACCAAGCTGCCAGCCAGACAGCCAAGCGTTTATTTCTTGATGACTCCTTAAGTTGTGCCACAGGCCTGTCATTAAGAGAATATTTTTCACAGCATGTTGCAAAGATCCTCGCACCATTAAAAGGAATTGAAAAAGCATCCAATTTGTTGTTTCCACCTAACACAGATATTTTTCATTGCTGGAACAGCCATTAAATACAATCTGTTTTATTGCCTTCTGAAAAGATCACAGGAAGTACACACAGTGATTTATTTCGGGGATGACAATAGTATTAAAAGCATCATGAATCTGTGGGATTTGGAATAAATATTCAGGGAAACAAAAACATTATGGAAGTTGGGTTTTTATTGTTTATCATTTATCATGTCCTATGCTTGGCCTGGCTTTACAGACACCCAGGGCTGGCTGAATGGGATCCAATCTGATAAACACACATTAACAAGGTGTGCAATCAGTGGGGAGATCCTCCTGGGCAAATCTCATTCATATATAAATACATATACAAATGAGGCTGGCACTCTGTATTGCAGATTCATAACCTAGAGTCATGGATCTGTAACTCCTCTGTATGCAGTAAGACTGTATAGAGTTGCTGTTAGCTGTTCAAGCATCGGACTTCCCAACCTTCTGTTCTGGGGCAAGCTGTCTGGATGACATCAAGTACATTCTGCACCAGAACTGGGGAATAACACCCTTAAAATCATAGAATCATAGAATCCTAGAGTTGGAAGATACCCCAAGGGCTATCCAGTCCAACCCCCTGCCATGCAGGAATACACAATCAAAGCACCCCCAACAGATGGCCATCCAGCCTCTGTTTAAAAACCTCCAAGGAAGGAGACCCCATCACTTTCCCAGGGAGTGTGTTCCACTGTTGAACAGGAAGTTTCTCCTAATGTTGAGGTGGAATCTCTTTTCCTGTAGCTTACATCCATTGTTTCATGTTGCATTCTCTGGAGCAGCAGAAAACAAGCTTGCTCCATCCTCAATATGACACTCATTCAAATACTTAAACAGAGCTATCATCTCACCTTTTAACCTTTTCTTCTCCAGGCTAAACATACCCAGCTACTATAGGAGATTGTTGCACCCGGAAACCCTGCCGGTATAGACATGAGATTGAAAAGTCAAAACTGGGTGTTATTTCACACAGCCATGGGGTGAATGCAAGCCCGGCCCCCAGCTCCCATTTTTGAAAAGTCACTGGATAAGTGTGGCTGAAGTCTGGGCTGCATATGGGTTACACTTGTCCAGCTGCAGTTGTGTATGATAACACCCGTTTTTGACTTTTCAATCCTGCGTCTATCCAGGTGGGATTCCTGGGTGCAATAATCTCTTAAAACTCTCCTCATAGGACATGGTTTTCAGACCCTTCACCATTTTGGTCTCCCTCTTCTGCATAGGATAAAGAGAAAAATTGGGAGCCACCTAGAATAATGGCTGCCAATGCAGTTTGATTGCTCTGAGGTCAGAATGAAGAGCCCAGCCATGTGATTATTGCTAGGTACCTTGTTCTGATCTGAAAAGCATGCAACCTGCAGCAGGTCAGTGGAACATCTGTGCAGACAGCCACCATGTCATGGGAACAGAAGGTCAGCTAACAGGTGGAGGTGGGGGCAACTATGGGGCTACCCCTGGAGAATCCTGTCCCATGCAGACAGAACGTATGTAAATGATCCCCCAATCTCAGCAACTTCATCAGGCAAAGGAGGTCTGTTCAGCTGCTGATCATGGTGCAAGGAGGATGACATTTCCAGCCCCATCTCATCAGTGAGTAACGCTGCAACCATCAGAAGTACAACCCCATTACAATTCCTTGTTGTAGCGTCTTGCACTTTGATGGAGAGCTAAATAGTCCTCCTTTGCCCGGTGTGGTTACTGGCTGGGAAGATGTGCTGGAGGGGCTGGGCCAGGAGGCATTACTTAGTTGGGAAGGATTTTTACATGATTCTTTTTCCTGTAAAGCTCATGTATATTTATTATCATTTATTTATTCATTTTTAAAATTTTGTATCTTGCCCTGTGTCCAGTAAGACCAAGGTGATGCTTCTTCTCTCATGTCATTCTGAAACCAACTCTGTGAGGTAGGCTAGGCTGAGGAAAAATGACTGGCCCAAGGTCAGCCAGTAAGTTTAATGTTCTAATGAAGACATGAACCTGGGCCAATTTGACAATCTAACCAATGCTCTACACTGGGTCTCAAGATCCCTGGCTCCCAAGAGGTCATCTCATCTTCTCTCATATTAAGTTCCCCACCTCACTTTGACATCAAAAGAAGGTGATGTCAAAATGTTCGGGTGGGAAAATACTTCATTTATTTTATTTCTGTAGAAAATGTGTTTACTGTCTTTCCAAACTAAGACCAAGGCAATGAAAAGAAAAATAAATAATACAAATCAAGATGCAAAGACTAAAACTGACAGTGGCAGTGACACCAAGAAGGATGGGCTGGTGGGGCTGATGCAGTGTCAACTCAGCTGGCCCATGTACACAATGATGTAGTGTCATACAGGATTTGGTCTGGTGTGTGTGTGGTCGCTGTTGTGGTCTGTCCAGGGCCAGACTGGGCCGTAATGCTCCAAACTGGCCCTGGATTAAGTGGCTGATATAGATGTGCACAAGATCTCTTCTATCTATTAATGAAGAAAATAATGAATTTGATAAATTCTTGTCAAAAAAGTGAATCAAATTAATATCTCACTTCCACTGGTCAAAGTCAGTAGGTGCAGCTAGAAACCTGTTGGTCTGTTACACATGCATAGGTTTCTCTACAGAAGTGGTTGAACAATTTCATCTGATGCAGACCTTCCACATTCAGTTCAAGTTTGCAGAAGTGGAGTTATGGTGCTGTTGTCTGTGAACTGATGCACTTTGGATAGTGCATTTGGTTATGCAATGTTGCAATTCACTAATAACGCAGTGTTACACAACTTGTTACACTCTATGGACTCTTCCACGTGGAAGAGGCAAACGTCATTAAAACATGGTAATAGCATGATCGGTGGAAGATTATCACATAGATAATAATGGGAGTTTCTGTTATTAACCAATGATGCGTCCATTACAGTTTACACACAGGACATGAATGGAAGAAGCATGTGGGGGTGTGGTAATCTTCCCCCTGATCATGCTATTACACATTTTAATCATGTTTTAATGGCACTTGCATCCTGTGTGAAAAAGTCCAGTCTCTTTAGTCTAAAGTCCCCCCCCCCCCCGCGTGTTTATTAGGTTTGTTGTTCTCCCACACCAAATCTTTTAAATTTCAAATTCTTTTTGACATATTCCTGATGAAAATGTGATTTTGGTACATTTTATGAGGAAAAATAATCAGCAGATGGGCTGGTTCTAAATGAGACTTGGTGTGGTAACATGGACTGGAATCCTGTAAGTGGCATATGTGGGCATAATGCCCAGTTACATCTGTGTATTTATTTTGGGAAGGCATTATGCAAAGAGATTTCCAATATCTTTATGCACAACATCCCTTGCTTTCGCTGCATAGCATAAGCTAGGAGTTACCAGGTGCAGCTCCAGCTCCCTTTCTACACACACACTGTTGAGTGGTGCCTTGGAGCCCACTGGGTACAGAGGCTGTATCCTCTTCCCTGGGCACACAATGGCATCCAGAACACGCCCATAGTTGGTCAGTAGGGATTAAGCTTCACCTAGGACTCTCTGGGTTGCTGTTTCACAGCTGTGGGGTAGGGGAGAAATGACCAATTAGTGGCTAGAGATTGAGGGGCTCGACAGACCATTATGGCTGGCCTGTGGGCAGAGTCAGGGTGTGGCCCCCAGGCCAGCTCCACACAGCGCACAGCATCACAGTGCTCTTGTGGCGCTGTGTCTACATGATGCAGCGCCAAAGGAGTGCAGAAAAGCCATGTGCCAGTAGCTATGATGCCCTTTCCAGGGCGCAAAAAAGAGCCACTTTTTGCAGCTCCTTTTTGCGCCACAGAAAGGAGAGATTGGGGCCACAGTGTGCAGTTGCTGTGGCTTCAATCTGGCGCAGATAGAGGCAGCTGCAGGCCGCCCTTTAGGGGCAGGCTGTACAGCCCCTAAGTAATTTTAAATGAGATACTATGCTGTAGTCCAGCATAGTTAAATGAGCTTAAATAAGATACTGTGCTTGCACATCCAGGTAAACCTTGAGCCACAGTTGTGCAGCTGGATGATAGAAACAACTAATGTTGGGGAATATGAGCAAACATATAATAATAATAAAATATTTATTTATATCCTGCCTCTTCCATTTGGGGATTGAGGTGGGTAACAATTTATACAATACACAATATAAGAACAATAAAACCCACAAAATCCTGACCCAACACTCCCTCCCAAACTATAAAAGTAACATAAAACATGATTAAAATATATAACAATACTACACTACAAAGTTATTCTACAATCCACGAATGACAAGGAGATATAGTAAGAAGGACGGGTAGAATCAGTTCTTTGCGGTTATCACTCAGGGAAGGCCTGCCGGAAGAGAAAGGTTTTTGTCACTTTTAAAAAAGCCTCCAATGAGTATAATTGGCAAATCTCTTCCGGCAGGTCATTCCAAGCTTTAGGAGTCATAGCAGAAAAAGACCTTTGGGAGGTCACTGCTAATCTGGTCTTTCCCCCTGGAGGAATGGAGTGTATGGGAAGAATTATATGGGAGGAGGCATTCCTTCAAGTAGGCTGGACCCAGGCCATGTAGGGCTTTGTAGGTAATAACCAACACCTTGTACTGTGCCCAGAAGCTAATAGGCAGCCAGTGTAATGACCTTAGAACAGGTGTAATTCGGTCAAACCTAGAATTTCTGGTGACCAGTCTGGCTGACATGTTTTGTATCAATTGAAGCTTCCGGACGTGACACAAGGGTTGTCCCATGTAGAGCGCATTACAGAAATCAAGATGAGAGGTTACCAGGGCATGTACAACCATTTCTAGGTCCCGCTGCTTCAGGTAGGGGTGCAACTGGCGAATCAGCTGTAGCTGATAATAGGCGCTCCTGGTTGTCACATCAATCTGAAAGGACAGATGAAGCGACAAATCCAGGAGTACCCCCAAGCTGCGGACGCAGTCCTTCAGGGGAAGTGTGACCCCATCTAGGACTGGCGAACATATCTCCATACCCAGGTTGGGGTTACCTGTCACAAGTACCTCCATTTTGTTTGGTTTCAACTTAAGTCTATTTTCCCTCATCCAATCCATTACCGACCTCACATTCAGAGGAGAGATGCCCTCCTTGGTCACTGAAACAGTCCGAGACATAGAGAAAAAGATTTGGATGTCATCAGCATACTGATAACACCCCGCCCCATGTCCCCAGATGATCTCGCCCAGTGGCTTCATGTAAATGTTGAATAGAATTGGCGACAGTATCACGCTTTGAGGGACGCTCGATTTGAACTCCCTCTTAGCCGAACAACTGTCGCCAAGTGACACCATCTGGAACGTGCCTGAGAGATAGGACTGGAATCACTGCAAAGCAGTGCCTCCAATTCCTAGTTCCCTCAGACGTCCCAGAAGGATACCATAGTCTATGGTATCGAAGGCCACTGAGAGGTCCAAGAGCACCAACAGGGCCACACTTCCCCTGTCGATGCACAGACGGAGATCATTGACCAAGACGACCAGGGCAGTCTCAACTCCGTATCCCGACCTGAAGCCAGTTTGAAATGGATCAAGATAATAGGTGTATCTCTCAAACAGAATAATTATTATTTCTAAGCAATAACCAGTCCTACACCACTACTACCTCATACAGGGCCAAGCAGAAAAATAAAACAGATTTACAAGCTGTGCAGACCAGCCAGGTCAGCCTAGGGGTGGAGCTGGGGTGTGGCGTCAACACGACACACATCCCAACTCTGCCCCCATGGCAGCGTGACGCCGTGCAACACACCACATGATGTGTGGCATCATGGTGCTCTTCTGGTGTTGTGTTTAGATGATGCAGTGCCAAAGAAGCAGCTATGGCACCCTTTCCAGGGTGCAAAAAGGAGCAGCAAAAAGACTTTCCAGGGTGCAAAAGGACCAGATTGGGGCTGCGGCATGCGGTTGCCACAGCCTTGATCTGGTGAAGACAGAGGCAGCTGCAAAGACCCAAGGTCTTCTTTTAACAAACATATAAAGTAGGTTTACTTACAATTACTAAAGGTTTCATAACATCTCGTAGTGAGAGGTTCTGTAACATATGATCTTCAAGCACAGAGTGGGGAGACAGAAGGCGAGAGAGAGAGAACTAGAGACTACAAAGCAAAAGAAGCACAATCTCCAGTCTACCTGGAAATTAAACAATGCAGGAAGAGAGAGGGTGTGTCTAAGTCAAACACACAGGAAATTGGATGAATACACACTGTTCCGGAAGATATAGGCAAGCTAGCTGAAGTTGCTATCTCTAATTGTTAGAGTCAGTCTAATAGCTACACTTCTAGTGTACTTGGAGATTTGGGGTGGTAATGATTATTCCTTTCTCCTAGCTGTAGATGTTATCACATGGGAGGAATGTCTCCCAATTTCAAAAGAAAAGAAAGTAGGGCAATTTCAAAAATGAGCGCTATTAAGCGAATGGTTATCAAATGCACAGAAGAACACAGCGCCCATTCCAAAGCCAAAGTAGGGCGAATGCAAAAGAAATGATCATGAGTACATACCCTTCATAGTCTAGAATTCGAATTAGCATCCCTACACATGTGCAATGAGGGCAGAATCGGATTGTGACCTTTTTACACTTCCGTGGGACTTGCCTCCCGTTCTCCTGGTTTTGCCTTGTTTCACGGTTTTTGTTCATTCATTACCAATAGTTCTGCCTCGCCATGAGTCAGAGGAAGGGAAAAGGGGAGGGAAAGCTGTGCAGGAACCAGAGCTGGTGACTAAGGCTACATTCACACTGGAGAAATAACCCAGTTTGGCACCGCTTTAACTCTTTGTGGTTCAAGGCTATGGAATTCTGGGAGTTGGAGTTTGTTGTGAGCCCAGAGCAATGCCCCTTAGGGGAGGAAAACAGACCCCCATTCCCCAGGCTGCCTTACTCCATCCTCCCACAAAGGAGGAGGACTGAGAGAAGAAGAACTCTTTGCGGCTAATAAAAAAAAAGGAGGGGGTCCTCTCTTTTTGAAGCTCCCTGGCCCTGGAAGAAGAAAGGAAGGCAAAAAGGTCCCTGAGGGGCACAAGGGGCAAGGTGCAGGGCAAGCCCCAAGCCCAACATTTTGGGCAGAGAGAGAGAGCTTGCAGGACGCCTAATGGAGAGCCTCCCCCCCACCCTTTCCTGTCAAAAACAGCTGCTTTTCCTCCCTGCTGCCAGGGAAGAACTAGGAGCCATGGAAGCAAAAACAAAACAGAGAATCATGGGAATTGATGCGGGGGAATACCAGGGTCACAGCAGACTTGCATATCACACCAAACAACATCGAACTGAATGCAAAGTAGCCTAGGATTTGTGAATTAACTATTTCACTGAATTTACTTAACTTTGGATTGCTGTGGAATTGTGTTCAGAGTGCATTCGAATGCCAGTGAATGCGTGAGATAACCTATCAGGCAATAATGTGAATACCCATGATTGAGTTCGGGATGACACTGGATTATACGTCCATTTTCCATCGTGTGATAACAACCATCACTGGCTGAACTGCTTTGACACCTCATCCCCCCTGCCACTAGTTGGCCCAAGGGTGTGCCCTGATGCCAAAAAACTGCATTTCTCAGGGAGTTGAAGTTCAACATAAGTACAGCAATGGAGCTTTACACTGTGCCATGGCACTATGGCACTATTGGATGCTGCCTTTGACTAAATTAAGTTGGAGTTTTATTTCCCATACTAAATATGTGGAATGTCAGTATTTATGGTGTTTTTCCTGGATACGTGCCAACTTAGCATTAATTAAGCATTATTGTGATATTTATGCCATCAGTGACATTTTAAGGGATCTTAAGAGGATGCTGTCAAATGGAACTCCCATCAGCTATCAATAAAAAAAAAGCTTCAGTTGCAGTCAACTTCAATGGGAAAGGAATTTCTCTCTCTAGGATACAATCACACACTGCTTTGCACCCTCAGAAGAGAAAACCTAAACTACTTCTAAGATATTTCCTAACATTAAAACAAAATTAAATATAGATTGCACATAAAATTACCTGGCTGACACAGAAGTAATTTGCAGCACTGCACTTCCTAAAGTCATTATGATATAGAGTATTCCTCTCATGTGCCTATCGTTGTATTTCATTTTGAACTAAACCCTGTCCACTGAGCCACTAAGAATGGATAGCCTTGTGGGAGACCTATGTGAGTAAAAAGGCTATTGGAGTTCTCATGAAAAAAAAATCTGATTAATTTGCTTAAATGCTGGAAGCTACAAGCTGAGCACTTAATGGAGCAAAGATTAACATGTGGTTAAAGGCTCATCCACACAGGGGTCATTTATATATATTAAACCTCCACTGTCCTCTGCTTGCACTTCCTATTGTAGTACTGGCAAGATTGCATTGGCCACATGAGGTTCCTACAATGCTTCAGTGCCAGTTAGCAGTATATCCCAGCACTTCTTCTCACAATATATAATGAAATTTCATGTTCAGCGCCCCATGACCGGGTGAGCAGAGCTTGGAAGCTATTTCTTTAAAAGTGTGCAGTTCCTGGTGCGTTTGAGTTACTCATGTGAGTGTGTGTTGGGGGGGGGGGGTGTTTACATGTGAAAGGCTTAATATAACTACATTTCAAAAGTAATGAGTAGGAACAAGACCAGTCTATTGGTATAAAAACTAATGTATTGTAGTTATTTTTCAAACCTACCTTTGACAATGCATTTGAAAGCATGTTTAAGCTACTGATAGGAATTGTTCAAGTTTATGTTGTTGTTATTTTGTGTCTTCAAGTCATTTCTGGCTTAAGGTGACTCCATCAAGGGAATTTCAGAGAGGGTTTGTTTTGTCTTCTTCTGAGGTTGAGAGCGTGTGACAGGCCTAAGGTCACTCAGTGGGTTTCCATGGCCAAGTGGAGATTCAAACCCTGGTCTCTAGAGTCTTAATTGAATGCTAAAACCACTACACCATGCTGGTTCTTTATAGTGACAGTGTTTAATTACTGTAATTACTGTATCTTTTCATTGAAATGTGTAAAATGTGTGGAGACCTGTTTGGGTATAAATGTTTTGATTTGAATTTTGTGGGATACATCATTGAATATCAAAGTCTGAATCATCCATGCCATACTATTTCCATTTTCTATGTACGTTTGCAAAAGCTGGACAATGAAGAAAGATGAAAGGAAAAGGGATTAATTCATTTGAAATGTGGTACTGGAGGAAAGTTCTACAGATACCATGGACTGACAAAAAGACAACTAAATGGGTCCTAGAGGAAATCTTGACAGCAAACAGTAGGAAAAGCAAAATGCCTTGAATACTATTTTTTCAGCTGATAGATGGAGGTGCTCTCTCTTTCTCTATCACTTTCTTTGTCTCTGATTCTCTCCTGATATGCATGATAGGAAATTCATGCCACTTGTTAGGACTGCATACAAAGTACTGAAAACCAGTGAGGTGATGAAAGGAATATTTGTGGATCTCTAAACCAGAACTTTCAAACTGTAAGCAAAGATGCCCCTCATAAATAAGATACAGGGAGGGAGATCAGTCCCTGTCATTCAGGAGAATAAGAAGTGAAGTGTCATGTCTCTTTCCATATAATAAGGCTGATGTGTAGTTGTATTTGCTAAATGCATACTGAACATATGGATATGCTTTATCCAGAATCAAATGCTTTGATCCACATTGGCTAGATGCAGAACTTAGAAAAGTTAGCAGTGGCCATAGTGGCTGGAGAATTCTCAGAACTGTTATCATAACAAGTCCCTTCCTAGCCTTTAATCAGAAAGACCAGAAAATTATTCTGAGATCATCTATACACAAAGCACACGCTCTTGCCAACTTCACAAATCACACATGGAGGTTTGACTAGCGGCTGTGCTATAAGCACTGACTCAGATCAGTAGCAGATTCTTAATCAGACCATGTAATCAAGAACAGAAATCCAGACACCACAACCCTGAACCAAAATGGAAACGATGCAAGTCACTTTTATTCCACAATGCAATGATTGAAAGTACCTCAAATTCCTTAGCATGATTACTTTACCCACAAGTCTTTTGGCTGGAAGCATTTAGTTTACAACAGGGACAATTACCAAGCAATGATAGCTATTGGCATTCTAATACATATACTTCACCACAGTTAAGGGCCTAAATTTCTGATAATCAGCCAGAAATGAGACCTAGGTGTCCTCTGGAGGAAGGTTTTAAAGTAAGGCTTCACCAACAAGCAGGCTGAGCCTGGAAACCACCGACCAGGAAATTCATACTAATGGCTTGATCTCACTTTGCCCTCGGTTTTAATTCAACAGGGACCAAGACTGTTGTCACTTTTCTTATAAGCCTGGATTTATTTTATACCAGTATTGATAATAAATTGCTGTAGAGGAACTGAGCAATATACCTGCTTAGAACTGTTTGTAACTGTGTATTATATATGCAGTTATACCCAACTTAAGGGTCTAAATACCCTAATGGCACCGGATCCTCTTTGATCTTGGAAGCTAAGTACAGTAGTAGTACTTACATGGGATGCAGCTACTGAATACCAGTTTCTGTAGGCTGTATTTCACAGGAAGGAACAGACAAAACCACCTCTCTGAGTATTCCTTTCCTAAGAAAACTCTATAAAATTAATGGGTTGCCACACGTTGACAGGAGACTTGAAAACACATACAGCCCCCTCCCCATTAAACTCCCTTTAGTCCCATCCTCAGCCCAGTTTTCTTTGCTTTTTTCCCACTACAACTTTTTCTTTTGAACTGAGGCCCTTTCACATGACACAGTTATAGTACTATGATTCTACTTTAACTGCCATGGCTGCATCCTATGGAATAGTGGGGTATATTGGGGAAGCACTTAAAAGCAGTTTGGGGAAGCGCTCTCTGGCTGTGTAAACTAAATGCTAAACACTCATGTAAACTAAATGTAAAATAGCTGTGTAAACTAAATAACAATGATTATGAATTAAATGCACATTGTGTAAACAGTATATACTACACTGATATGAACCATTAACTACTATAATGGTCTGAACTATTAATAAAGTGGAATGTACTATTAGTTTTCTGCAAAGTTTTGGAGAAACTGACTACTTGAAATTCTTTGAAATGTGTTACTTTCTAAAGCCAAGATGGCTAAATTTGCTTTTCACTGATGACATATTGAATGCCTTTCTGGTACCAGCTCTTGGGCCAAAGGTGAGAAAAGATATTGTCACACAGCTGTAGATGCATCAATCGTGAATCCTCAGCATAACAGGCATTGTTGTTGTTCTGTGCTTTCAAGTCATTTTTGGAAAAACCTATCCTGGGGTATTATTGGAAAGATTTGTTCTGGGGGCAATTGCCTTTGCTTCCCTCTGAGCATGAGAGAGTGTGACATGCACAGAAAACCTTCCTCGTTCATATACAACATTTTAGTAAGTTCAGGAAGTGCTGGTGCTGGGTTTTGCAGGATTCTACCAGATCTTTTTTAAATTCTTAAAACATATTTCGAAATGCTCAACTACAACGTTAGAAATTTGGGGACTGAAGTAAAATTTTGAGAACAGAATTCATACTGGAGGGACAATGCCTTCATTTATCTTCCCATTGCTACAACTCTGCGGATAATTTAATAGCTATTACAACTCCATATTTAAATTCAAAAAGTTAAACATCTTTTCATCTCTCTCTGTCATCACACACCCACTGGTATATTTATGCTGGTGTAATATATACATATATGCATATGCATGCACTCAAATTTAAAAATCTGCTAATGATTCATACTAATATCCAAAAAAGAAATATCAAAAGAAAAAGAGACACCCAGTACAACAGAAGTGTTGAAGGAAACTGTGGATGGCAAAACAAAGAAACAATAACAATAAAATCAAGGCTGAACATCCTAGTTCTAAATTAAGGACTTTATACCTACATAATTTATATAGAGGAATAAAGCCTGGTTCACAGACTACTGTTTCCACATCTAGAGGGCTCTCTTTAGGAAATATGAATTTACTTTAGTGACTAAAGGCTGAAATCGACAGGCATATACATCTGGAATCTTGTCATTTTCTGGCCAGAAATCTGTAGTTAAAAAAAAAACAAAACTAAAATGCTTTGGCCACCCCACTAATGGTACAGTAAATTGCATTTTCTCATTTGGAACAATGTAATAGATTTCTCTGCCGAGTGATTTATCATGCAACAATTAGGAGCCCTAGGGAATTAGATGACCATTTAAAATTTTATCAGCTTGTTTCAATAAACTGTTAATGTGACCCTAATGTTTGGGAAGCACTTTAATATAATCAGATTTTAGTTGTTCAATCTACTGACATTAATGGCTAACTCATTAATCATGGGATTCTCACTGAGACCTCAGAGTCTGTGCTAAGTTCAATGGACCCATGTTTTCTTAATAAAAAACAACAGCCAATTTTTAAAGCGAAAAATCTTCTTGCTTTTACAGCAAATATGTTCTGTTTGTTAGTCTCCAGCAGTTGACCAGGTCACTTATTGATTCATTAGGGAATCTGGGGGGAAACACACACACACACACACACTGCAAGTGTTTGCATTTAAAAATAAAATAAAATAAAAAGACGACCTCTGTTAGATTTATTCCAGAAATGGGCAATTAAACAGATACTTTTAATGTATCAGTTAACCAATGGGAAGTGATTATGTACTGATACATTCATCACAGGATATGGCCTTAGCATGAAATAGACACTCTGGAGTGTTTGTGACTTTTTCAGTAAAAATGCCATAGTGGTGTTATATGCTCCCCATTTCCTCAAGCCTTGAAGGGTACTTAAAAAATGGCCTTTCCAGTGAGAAGCCAAGGAGACATATGATGTCATAGTCATATCTAAGAACATCATCAAAAGCCTTACTGCTTCAGACAAAAGGCCTATGTCGTTCAGCATTTTGCTTCCTACAGTAGAATTATAGAATCAAAGACTTGGAAGAAACCTCAAGGGCCTTCCTGTCCATCCCCCTGAGATGCAGGAATACACAGTCAAAGTACTCTTGACAGATGGCCATCAAGCTTCTATTTAAAAATCTTCAAAGAAGAAGACTCCACTACACTCTAAGGCAGCATATTCCATTGCCGCACCACTCTTACTGTCAGGAAGTTCTTCCTAATGTTTAGGTAGACTCTCAAATATTTAAACATGGCTATCATGTCACTTCTTAACCAGCTCCCTAAGTCACTCCTCATAGGTCATGGTTTCCAGACCTTTCATCATTTTAGTTACCTTCCTCTGGACATGCTCCAGCTTTTTGGTATCCCCCTTGAATTGTGAACTGAACCACATGACTCTGGGTAGCCCTGAGCAGGATATACAGTCAGCCCTCCATATCCATGGATTTTTTATCCATGGATTCAAGCATCCACGGTTTGAAAATATCATAAAAATATATAAATTCAACCCTCCCCCCAAAAAAACCCAAACGTGGATTTTGCCGTTTTATACAAGGGACACCATCTTAATGTGCCATTGTATTTAATGGGACTTGAGCATCCACAGATGTTATTATCCATGGGGGGTGCTGGAACCAAATCCCAGCAGATACCAAGGGCCACTGTAATCTTCCCCTATTGTTATACCCTTATAAATTGGCATTCAGAGGCAGTCTATCTCTGATTCTGGTAGGATTTACACCTTCAGTTGCTGCAAATGAAAGTAGATACACTGATAGGAAAGGCTATCAATAAATATTAGTTTTATTAATATTAATAATAATAATAATAATAATAATAATAATCTTTATTTCTATCCCGCTTTTCCACGGAAGTGATCAAAGCGGCTTACAAAAATACAGTTAAAACATCAGTATATAAAATTTAAAAACATTACCAGGGGATATAACAGGGAGTAACATGAAACGAAATATTAATATTATGCATGGAGCCAGAATAACTAATGTTCATCTCTAGCCTTTCTATCAATGTATCGAATTACCTGTGGAGCAATTGAAAATATAAATCCTACCGTTATTGTCAACTGCAGGGGATGGGCAAGTCCTAGGGTAGACCATTTTACATACTTTCACCCTCCTGGTTACTATACTGGTGTGCTTGAAATGACTAGAAGTGATGTCATATCACTTCTGAGGTTTTTTTTAAAAGGCAATTTATGGTGAGTTGGTTTTTTTAAAAAAATCAATGAAGCCTTGGGAAAGTGGGGGGATTCCACCATGTTTTGCACTGTTTTTGAACTGTTTTGACTTGGGAAAAAATCACTAGTCCTAAAAAAAAATTTTTTTAAAGGATCATGAGAGTTTATGTTGGCCTGAGAGACCATATTTTTGCATCCTTGAAGAAGTATATATCCCTTGAGTCACTGGAACTTATAATGGTTGACATGCTAAGTTCCCATTGATTCAATGGCTATCCTCTGTTTGGGACGAGCCATACAATTTAGGCCTAAAGGTCAAACTAAATCTCAAGAAGAATGCAATCAACACTTTTTTTACTCTCAAGTTTCTTCAGAGGGACATGTTTAAGTGGTACCTTTTGCAAATGCAAGGTACATTCTTGAGAAAATGTGCTATGATAAATATACTTCTTTTACCATTTGAGTGAGTATCATTTCTAAATACATGCTAAATTTATTGTTTAGTTTGAACCTCAGTTGGTGAGCATTGCCACCTCTGTTTATTTACAAATATAAGCACTGATCAGTTTATAATCCATTCATTCCAGCTCAGACACAGATGGGGAGTGGCTGCCATGGGGTTTAAGAAAAACAGTAACTGAAAGCAGTTATGAGCTGAGTTTAAAAAGAAATTCATACACAGTTCATGTATATATGTAGGTGCCTTCAAGTCTCCTGTCAAACTGTGTTAATCTCATAAATTTTATAGGGTTTTCTTAGGAAAAGAATAAGCCATTTGCCAATCACATCCTCTGAATCTAGTCTACAGCATCTAGTGTTCCCTGGTGGCCTCCCATCCAAGTGCTGACCAGACCTGACTCTACAAAGCTTCCAAGACCAGATAGGATCTGGAGCCTTCAGGATATTTAGGCAGTACCTATATGCAGTATGCATTATCAATATCAATTGTTAATATTAATAAGAGAGAGAACATGGTGCTGTGGTTTGAGTGTTGGACTACGACTCTGGAGATCAGGGTTCGATTTCCCACTCGGCCATGAAGCCCACTGGGTGACCTTGGGCAAGTCACATGCTCAGGGGAAGGCAATGACAAACCTCCACTGAACAAATCTTGCCAAGAAAATCCCATGATAGGTTCACCTTTACATTGCCGAAAGTTGGAAAAAACCTGAATGCACACAACAACAAATTAACAATATTAATTGGTGCTATGAATATCATGAAGAGCATTGTGTAACCTTAAGTTGTAGCTGGTGCCTTAGCTTTGTAAACTATTTCTTGATGTATTTATACATGTCTTCCTTTTATAGAACACTCATGTCACAGTTGATAATTTATTATACTAAGCAATCCAACCGGAATCACCAAGTGTTGTACAGCTGTGAAGATAAGATTATTGGATTCATTTCATATGACCATATACAGTGTGATAGCCCCATGGCTGGATCGGCTTTCTGATGCTTTGATTGAAATCTTGGATTAGTTTGCCTTAAATATTTTGATCTTGCAGGCCCCTGAATTGTGATTAAATATTTATTTTTGCCAGTAATAATAGACTTCTTTTATAAATGGGATCTTTTTAATTTATTCATATTGAAACATCTTATACTATGTTATGGAATCTATTTTGCCTTTCAAGCTTTTCTGACAGCAATGGAAGAATTAATTTTTTAAATTGATTTTTGGTAGTTTTGGATTTCCATAATGATATTGCAACCTAAATTGTGTAATGCAATATATAAATTATTTACAGTACTGTCAGCATCACTTAATGCATTTTTAGTTTAGTCTGTGAACCCAATATATTAAATAAGCAGCTAGTCTTAGAGAATGTATGCTGTATTGACTGATTACATGATATATAGGATTTAGTATTATGTGCTGAAACCAGAGATTATAGAGCACCCAATGAAATCAACATGATTTAAGTTTACTCCTGACACATCGAAGTCTCCCACATTTCATTGATCATAGTCTGAGTATGATTAAATTTGGATCCAATTCAGAGAAAGCAAATTAGGTCATTGTTGGTTAAATATATTACAAAGACTTGTGTGTTTTGTTTTTTCACTATACTGAATGTTCTAAAATAATGATTCTTAAAATTTAAAAAACCGATTCCAAGGAATGTGTCCAGACTTTGTTGTTGGTCAAACCATTTCTCACTAATAGTGACTCTAAGGCAAACCTATCACAGGGTTTTCTTGGCAAGTTTTGTTCAGAGTGGGTTTGCTATTGCCTTCCCCAAAGTCGCTCAGGGGACTGAGCAAAGATTTGAACCCTGGTCTCCAGAGTCTGAGTATTACACCCAAGCCAGTACACCATACTGGCTCTTGTGTCCAAAATAGGGATTAGGCAATAGCAATGGAAACTGGCTTGACAAAGAGGAAGGAATCAAAAGCATGATGCAGCAGCTAAAAAAAAATGAGATTTAGGCTGCATCAATATAGGTATAATGTCTAGATCAAGGGAAGTAATAGTACCATTCTATTCCACTTTGGTCAGGCCTCATCCGGAATACTGTGTCCAGTCCTGGGCACCACAATTCAAAAAGGATGTTGACAAGCTGGAGCATGTCCAGAGGAGGCCAACCAAATTGGTAAAAGGTCTGGAAACCATGCTCTATGAGGAGCAACTTAGAAAGCTGGGTATGTTTAGCTTGGATAAGAGATGGTTAAGAGGTGTTATGATAGCCCTGTTTAAATATTTGAAGGGATATCATATTGAGGCTGGAGCAAGCTTGTTTTCTGCTGATCCAGAGACTAGGGAGATTAGACCATTGGCTTTAAAGCGCTTGTCCCTAATGGGATAAATGTGCATCTAATTTTCAAAATGGGTGTTATCGCATTCAGCTGTGGCCAGGCGAATGCAACCCGTATACAGCCCAGCCAGCCGGGAAAATCCCATTCTTGAAAAGCCACAAGATAACCCCGGCTGGCATCCAGGCATCCAGCCCTTTAAAACCAGTGCGCTAATCTCCTAGGGCATGGAGCAATGGATGCAAACTATAGGAAAAGAGCTTCCACCTAAACATGAGGAAGAACTTCCTGACAGTAAGAGCAGTCAGCAGTGGAATTGCTGCCTCAGAGTGTAATGGAGTCCCCTTCTTTGGAGATTTTTAAACAGAGGCTGGATGTGGTATACTTAAGATTCACAAATTCTTTTCACTTTTACTGTTGTCATCCTAGATGTGTGCATCTGAATTTTCTTGCTTAAATGTTTTCTTGCTTCTTGAAATTTATTTTGGTGATTTTAGCCCAGATCTTCAGTCTGTTGTAATCAATTTCAATCCTGATTCTGTCTTCTCTTTGTCTGATGTCATCTGACTATTTGATGAGCATGCTCTCTATACTTTTATTTAAGTTATTTATAAAAATGTGGAACAGACCCCTGAAGTACCCCATTTATCAGTCTTCTTGAGGATGATGAGAAATAACTGGTGAGCACTCTCTGGGTTGGGTAGCATTATCAAGCTGAATCTAGACTGTCTACAAAAATATCATAGGGGCCTTGTGGAAAGACTTACGGAAATCAACAAGCATGATATCTGATTTTCCAAATGCTGTCTCTTAATAAGCATGGAATTCTTTTCTACTTGCTGGCAGACTTTAACAATTTGTTCTAGCATCTTTCCTGGTATGATGTTAAGCTGACTGGTTTATAGTTGCATGTGTCTTCTCCTCTTCTTTTCAAAGATAAAAACATTTGTCTGCCTCCAGTCTGAAGAAAGCTCATCTATTCTCAAAGAATTCTTGAACAGAAGACAGTATCTTTGAGATTTCATTGGCAAGTTTCTTTAATATACTTGGAAGCAGCTCATCTGGCCTTGAATTCATTTCAGATAGGTGCACCCACATCATTTCTATACCAACTTTGGGTTGCAGCCCCTTCACTACATGATTTATTCTGGTTTCAATTAAAAGTAATTTAGTTCCTTGTATTACTGGATAGCATTCCCCAGAGGGAAGAAGAAGAAGCTGTCACTATTTCACATTCCTTTATAAATGAGCTTTATGGCATGTTTTTGTTCTCTGGCTTGTATGCAAGTGCATTATATTGCTAGAGATGCAGGAAAGTTAATGAGAGGATATACATAAAATTGGAGATGGACACTACTTGGGAGGGATTGAGGAATTTGATTTAACCTGCAACTCTTTCCCTACTTTAAAAGTAAGTTCTATCTGTAGCAAAGGCTTTAGTAGGTTTCTAGCAGAGGATCAACATGATGTATGACCTCAGTGCAAAACATGACAGCTTTAGTGCACATTATCTGCAGTCCATCATGGAATAATGTGTCACATTAGCTGCTGGAGCCTTTCTGGTTTGATTTAGGTGACTTCATTTGCGGTTAGTTGAGTATTTCGAACTGATTTGGTCAAATGCCTCCATTGCACTGCCAGTGAATCTAACTTGCTGCATGAGCGGATCAACACATTTTGTTCACAGGGTTGATTTGATGGAACTGTTCACAGGTGCTTCAAATGCATGGTTTCCCTATATTTATTGAAAAACACAATAAATAAATACAGACAACCTAAATAGTAAGAAAAAAGAAGACAGAATGTTGGATACACACATTTTAAAAATGTGTTAGTCTTCTAAATATGATTCTTTATGCGTATATGTATGCCTCTATGTATGTATTGACCTGTTTATCCCAAACTGACTGTGGCTCCCAGTTTGAGAATTTTATTCTAAGCCTCTGATTTAAGGGTTTAACTTGAATATTCATTGTTTGCATTATAATGTTTGCATTTTCAATATGCACTTAATTTAAATATTTTTTACATTTTTATCTGTTGTACACTAATTCAACGCTTTTAACCTCCCACACAACCTTTGTATAACTTTTTTTAGTTTTCAAAAAAAATCTCTAAGCAGTTTGTTATAAAAGCAATGAAAGCAATTGCCGAATAGAGAAAATAATGATAAAAGAATAAAATTATTCATTAAAATCCAGTACATTAAAGGCCACAGTTAAATGGAATCTTTAACAACCAGAAAAATAATTAGGAAAATGCCTGGACAAATAGGTTGACAGCTGAATCACTTAAGCGTTGAAACCTGCCCAGTTTCCATCATGGTGGGCATAACAATAGGGAAGGCAGCCCTCCAGCCAAATGAGCCTCATGAAGCAGAGCCTCTTCCTTGGAGCATAAAGATTCTCAATTAACATTTGCATGGTAATGTACCAAAAATGCAAAAGCATAATGATAAAGTTACTGTATATATCAAGGATGGGGAATCTTTTGTCCTCCAGTTGCTTTGGACTACAGTTTCCATGTAACCTTACAATTTGCCTTGTTGGCCTGGAGATAAAGATCAAAACTGGCTCAGGGATTTTGGGACTTGCATTCCATAAGAGGAATTTTTCCAAGCTCTGGTCAGGAGAGACAAATGTTTCCCACACAGGACATACATAATAAGCAAGAGAGACTCATAGAGTTCCAGCTCTAGATGGAAACAGGCTTTAATTCCTGTGACGTGAAAAATACACACATGTTCCCAGAGTTTTCAGAGAAGAATGGGTTTCATATTTCCCCCAAAAGGAATGATTTGATATTGTCATAAAACACCAATGATGTTGAAGACGAAAACTTGGGCTGCATCTGCACTGCAGAAATAATTCACTTTGACACTGCTTTAACTGCCATAGCTCAGTACTATGGAATCCTGGAATTGGTAGTATGTGGTGGGAACAGAGCTCAGTGACAGAAAAAGCTAAATATCTCACAAAACTAAACAAATCCCAGAATTCCATTGCACTGAGCCATGGCAGTTAAAGTGGTGTCAAACTGGATTATTCCAGCAATGAAGATGTAGCCTTAGTTTAATAAATTGCATTTACCACACGTGTGTGTTTACATTGGGTTGCATATTTGACTCTGTATCTTCAAATGTGTCATGCACATTCTCTTTACTTTAACAGAGATGAGACTAAGGCTCAGTGCAGATGGGCAGAAACTGCTGTCCTTGGGCCAAAATTAGGTTTCAGGTACATGCAGTAACCTCATGCTCCTGAACCCTAATACTGAATGGCGGCACCATCATGCCGGCCACCTGTCCACACCAGAGCCACCATGATTCAAGCACCCGCAGCATCTAGAAGTTGCTGGCAGGAAGCCCTGGTGGTGCAGTGGTTAAATGCGTGTCCTGCAGCCACTCACTCAAAACCATAAGGTTGCGAGTTCAGTACCAGCAAAAGGGCTCAAGCTTGACTCAGGCTTGCATTCTTCCAAGGTCGCTAAAATGAGTACCCAGATTGTTGGGGGCAATTAGCTTACAGTTGTAAACAGTTTAGACACTGTTAGTTCAGTATGAAGTGGTATATAAATGGAGCTGTTTGAACTGGCATCATGGTGCGCCCTTTCCTGTTTGCGGCACAGCAAAAAAGAAGCCACTCTAGGCAGCTTCTTTTTGGTAGTGCGTTGGTGCTGCAGCAGCCGCACTTGGAGCAAAGACAGAGCTGCCCATCTATCGAGCCCAATAAGAACTTAAAAGCTGCACTAACACTTTGGAAAAGGAAACAGCGCAATTTATTTATTTATTGAATTTATGCCTTGATTCCCCCCCGCCCCAATAAAAGGTGTTCATATTGGCTAACAAGAACAAAATGCAGATTGAAAATCCATGTTTGATTAGATTCATTACATAAAAAGAAATATATTAAAATCAGAAGTTAAATCACAATAATAAAAATAGGACCCCATTCAACAAAAGACTAGCCTAGATGCTGAAGATCTATCTGAATAAAATGTTTTCAGAGAAGCAGCCACACTAGTCTCTTGGTGCATAAAAAGGAAAAAAGGAAAAAAGGAAAAAAGGAATGCAGCAGCTCCTTTAAGGCTAACTAGTTTTTATTTTAGCATGAGGTTTCATCAGATGCTGTACAGGGTGCTATCCAGGCTTCAGGATATAAAGCATATTTACTAGTCATGGGAGTAGGAATGGGATGGAATGTAATAGAATGTAAGAAAGAATGTACTAGGAGCCAGAAAAATGCAAATTATAACCCTTTCCCTAAATTTTTGAAGGGCCGTGTACCTTATGCAACCTTTGAAAATTTAGGGCAAGGATCAGGATTTACATCTTTGTGGATCCTATTACATTCCATCCCACTCCTACTCTCACAACTGGGTAAATACATGTTTAAGTATATCCTGAAGCCTGGATATAACTCTGTACTGCATCTGAAGAAATGGGTTTATATCCACAAAAGTTCGTGCTAATTTTTTTTAGCCTGAAAGGTGCTGTTACATTCCTGCTTCTCCCACTCCCTTCCCCACTTTTTATACTGAATGAAAGGGTCTTTGCTACTGTAAAGCAACACAGAAGTAGGCAATCTAAATTAGCCCCTTAATTAGCATTTTGACTTTTATACATAGAATTTGAAACCCCTCACCAGGCTAGAAATCCCAGGCATGACTGTCAATATGGTAATTTCTATGCCTGTGTAGTTTAGATACACATATGTATTCTTAGGTTTATACACAGCTCCACAGATTTTATGAAGCTTACTAATAAATGGACTTACATATAAGTAGTGTGTGTGGTGTAGTGATTTGAACATTGGACTATGACTCTGGATCCCATGGTTTGATTCCCTGCTCAGCCATGGAAACCTACTGGGTGACCTTGGGCAAGTCACACACTCTCAGCCCCAGAAAACCCCATGATAGGTTAGCCTTAGGGTTGCTATAAGTTGAAAATGACTTGAAGGCACACAGTAACAATAACAAGACTGTTAAGTCCATTGATCTGCAGTAGACTGCTAAGGCCCTTAACTTTTAAGGTAAATGGGGCCATAAAAATTATAGCAATAATAGGTACTAATTATAAAAAAAAATGGAGATTTTGTGATTTTATTGTATCGCTCACTTGCTATGTGTCGTTCAAAAGCGGCCACCAATTGCACACTTTACAAAAAAGCAACACACAGAGATTCTCAGCTAATCATAAGTAAAATCTTCCTCACTTCTAAAGGAAATGTTTGGATGTTCAACATCCATGTTCTCAACAAGTAAATAACACATTCTTTTGCTACATTATGACCAGATTATATCTATTAGTTACTGCTGTGCACCATGTAAATCTCCAGATTCCCTTAGGAGATGAGAAAATCATTTCAGACTTCAATAACTAACAATCAGTTATTGCTCTGGGCAATAATAAAGCTGAATGCAATTACCTAAAGTGAAGTTAGCGGTGTAACAAATGAAATACAGATCTCCTTCTCTTTCAAAATAAATGTAGCATCTCTCATCACACACTAGTGCAGTGTGCAGTGTAATGGTGGCTTTTACAAATGCATTGTTTGAACTCTCCATTTGAGGTTGGAGGTATATATGTGATTAAAACATATAGGAAGTTATTTTTATGGCATCATTTGCATGCTTAGCATGAGGTTATCATAGACTATATGGGCTATGAACCTGCAGCAGTTAAGAAAAATCATTCTAGAGGAGAAGCTATTTTTAAAGACTATGCCTTGCTGACCCTTTGCACTTTTCTCGGTTTATAGGGATAGGGACATTTATAATATTTGAATGTTGTATTGAAGAGGAATTTTTCCTGAGGTTACTGGGGAAGGCATACCTCTTCAGTTTCCAATGGTATCCATTCACTAACACTAGTGGTACAATGGATAATTACTGTACTCCCCTGTATGCCCCTCAGATCTCTTATAGAGAGCTGGTGGCCCTCCATAGCAGTTTGGGAAGGCAACTGCAAAGGGCAAGGGGAGGAGATGAAGTGGGAGTGGGAGATCTGTCGCAGAAGCAGAACTCTACATGCATCATATCTATCTTTACAAAATCTGGTGCTTCCAGGTGTCTTGGACTAAACTTTCTATCATCTTTGGACAGCATGCCCAAGTTGTTGCCCAAGCCAACTCTACTAGTAGAAAAATGATTTTTTTGAATGCCAAAACATTTGTGGTTGAGGATTGCGTACAAACCTTGGGCTCAGGTAGAGTTCTGTGACTTACTTTTCTGCTTTTAAAAACTATTATTATTGGATGTAACTTGTATGTGTTATTGTATTTTATATCACTTTCTATTTTCTCCTGCTTTGTCAAATTTTACTGTATGTATTACCTTATGTATTAATTTGTATTTCATGCCATTTTGTATTTTATGCCACTTTGTCAAATTTTACCATATGTGTTTATTGTATTTTATGTCACTTTGTATTTTATACTAGTTTGTCAAATTTTTACCTCATAGTAAACATTGCCTTCCTTTCTTTTGTGCTGGTCTGTCACCACAATAATTTATTGATTGAAAACATTTGGATTTATAGCAAGCCAACGTTTTGGAGGAAACTGGGCATGAGGACTGAAGATGATGAAAGTTGTAGTCCAACATATCTGGATGGCACCACATTGGAGGAAGCTGCTATACATAGACATGAATCCTATTATTAATCCCACCTAGATCAGTGAGATGTACTGACCTATTTAACAGTTGATTCAGTAGATCAACTTCAGTTGGGACTAGCCCGTAGAATTAAGCCTTAGTCACACATGGGTGTGGGAAACAATGGTCAGGAGTAACCAATGCATCATATAATAGTTTATAAAGCACTTTGAAATGTTGTTTTTGTTCTTATGGGACTTCAAGTTGCTTCCTCCTCTATGCAGTGCCCTGTGTGCCCCTTGGCAAGATTTTTTCAAGAGAGGGTTGTCATTGCCTAAATCTTGGGCTAAGAAAGTATGACTTGGATTTTCATGGCTCAGCAGAGATCTGAATGCTAGCCTCCCTATTTCATAGTCGAAACCACTGCATGACAGTGGTTTTGCAAATAGCAGCCATTCCAAACAATAAAAATTTTCTGAAAATGAGAACAGTTTTTAATTCATTCTGCAACATTACAGAATCTTCTCTATGGTTCAAAGGAAAAGAGTAAAAAGATAGAAAATCCTACTAAGTATATGCAGAGTTGTTTGAAGTGAAACAAAGTAAACCATCTATAGACCTGCTCAATTAGCGGTAGAGAAACTGTAATAGCCACTTTATGGAATTTTGATAGATGAAAAATCTCCAACAGTTTGTTTGGAGGACATGCTCACCATTAGCAGTGACAGTATCACTTCCTTCTCTATGAGATTGTTTGCTTGTTTTGCTGCATCTAACATGAACAAGTAACTCTATGGTAGGGATGTAATTTTAGCAATTTTCTGCCCATATTGTGAAAGTCTTCAAAACCTAAAAAGACCATTCACAGTTTGGGATTTATTCTGTGCAAAATTTGCACATGACAGAAGATGCTGTAGTTGGAGTTCATTTATACAAAATTCACATTTTAATAGAAAAATAGCATTTCTTGAACAGTAAATAATATTTTTGTGCAATGTATTATTTTCTCTTTGAAAAACAATAGCATATACAGAATAAGTCCCAGACTGTGAAGATTCTCATCAAGATGCTTCTCATCTTGACAGCATGACAATTCTTGAGAATATTCTATAAGTATGTTCCTTGTGGTTAAATATATATATATATATATATATGGCCATTCTTTCAATCCCTATGGTGGATGCCACAAAAATGTGATGGGGAATATTTGTAGAATATTCTATAAGTATGTTCCTTGTGATTTAAAAAAATATCAGAAATGTTCTCTATGGTTCTAATTATGGAATATTTATCTATAATGTAATTAAAATATGTAAAACAAAACACTGGTGACTATAACTAATGACCGAATGTTGATACACTGGTAATGGCTTTTTGTAACCACACTGCTCTTGGCATATGGATTTTTTTTTGCTGTTACAAAGTCATGGTGATCCTATTAGATGTTTTTCTAGGTAAGATTTATGCAAATGAGGCTTGCCATTGCCTTCCGTTTCAACTGAGAGACTGTGATCTGTCCAAATTCACCCACAGGGTTTCCATGGCACAGTAGGGATTTGAAACCTGGTCTCATGGGGTCCTAGTCCAATACTGAAAGTTTGGCCATCCACGGTATCTTCAGCACTCTTCTCTAGCACCATATTTTATTCCTTTCTGCTTTCTTCACTGCCCACCTCTCACATCTGTACATGATAATGGGAAAACAATGGCTTGACTTTAGTGTTCACTGTACAGTGAGCCCTTACCTTATGCCCAGGATCTGTTCCGGACCCCTCTTGTATAAGGCAAAAAGTGCATATTCTCAAGCCCCATCGGATGTAATGAGGCTTATGCTTGCGGTGTGGCTGTGCGCATGTGCCACGGACGCATGCGCCATTCTCCCTTTTGCCATGTGGCTTCAGCGTAAGCTGAAAACTGCGTATAATGCACCCATGTATGGCACAGGCGCACTGTATAGTTTTACATTTTAGGATCTTGTCTAGTTCGTTCATAGCTGCCCTTTCCAATCCTAATCTCCTTTTGGTTTCTTTATTTCAGTCTCTGTTCTGATCAATGTTTTATCCAAGGTATGGGAAATGTTAAGTATTTCAATTTCCTCGTTATCGAGGTTGAATTTATGTAAATCTTCCGTGGTTATTATTTTGTTTTCTTTAGGTTTAACATTAGGCTGGCTTTGTGCTTTCTTCTTTTGCTAAGAAGTAAAAATAAATTTCTTGGAGTTACATTTCTCCACAAAAAGGTCCATTTCTGGAAATCAGAAGCTGGATGAAGTATATCCACTTCAGTGATGGGTATTTCTGGGGCTTGTGGTATATTCCAGCAAAGAAAAAATGCACACAAAACTTTGTGTATGTTTGACAAAAGATGCACGAATAAAAATGTTAGTAGTTAGAAAAATATGGACATATGCGCCTCAGGCAATAGGGGAAATGAGTGCACAAATGCATACATCTTGAAAAAGTTTACACAAAAATATGCAAACATTTCTATGCAGAAGAAGGAGAAAAAAGCTTTCTTATTCTCATCTTAATATGGAACTGGGATGAGGTGGAAATGCCAGAAGGCATCTAAGAAACATAACAAAAATGAGACTGACAGATTTCCACATCCCTAACTATAACCTTGCCTTCTGGAGTAAACCCTGGCCCAGTCTTTGCTAGACAATCATTCCAGAGATATTCCAAGGTTTTGACTCTAGCTGTAAGCCACAATTTTCTAAGTACAGTACTGGCATCAAGAAAGAAGGAAAAGAAAAGAAATTAAATGCATCATCCAGTGACACAAATCTCATAAAGAATTAACTAGAATAAGCACTTATTCTATCTAGTGCACTGACAATGTGAACAATGCAGACCAAAATAATAATTAAAACATAGCTGCATGCTGAGATGAAACTTTCAAGAGTCTCAACTGTGTTCAACTTATGATTTTTCTGTTTTTGTATTTGGGAGCATAATTATGTCCCTGAGGCAGCAGGAACCAGTGCTTGTCATCTCCCATTTCCCCCTCCAAAAGAAGATTAATTTCTTTCCATAGAAATCTAAAAGTTGATGCCAGAGCAATAATAGATGTAAACAAAACCTTTTATTCTTTTTGAAAAATTCAAGAATGCATAATTTAATGGTGCAGTCACATGAATGATGAAAATGCTACATATAGTTTAGACAATTAAGAGCAAAGCCAAAAGGTAACATTTAATGAAGTATTGAGTCACTATGTCAACAAAATGAAGGCAGACATCTGTATGGATGATAGCATTCAGCAAAATGCTCAAAATCAATAAAGAAAAGGGTGATGTGGGGGAGCAGAAGCAGGTCTGATGGCTCAGAGTCTGGGTAATAGGATACAAAGCCCTTTGTCCTTCATTCAACAATTGAGAAAGGAACAAGAGAATGAACATGCCAAGTTTTGGGTGCCTGGTTTGGTGCCAGTGTTACATTGACTCATATTCATATGGTTCAAAGTGTACAGCTATTTGTGTAGTAAGAATAATGGCTGCTTTTTCACATTATCCATAATAATTAAAGATCTCCGGTTCTCTCTAATGGTATGCTGGCAGGAAATTTACAAGATGGCAATTGTGAACCAGTAGCAGAATAATTAGCAGAATGGGTTGTGCAAGGGCTTGTCGAACTCTTTGTACACACTCTGTGCACACACTGCTTCATTAGTATAAAATCATTTTGAAATTCTCTTATACCCATGGTTCTTTATGCAGTCTATAGTACATTAAAAATATGAGCCTGAATCCATTTTCTGGTCTCAACTAGGGCAGACAGGTTGCATCAATAATATTTACTGCAGTGTTGACTTAACATTCAGCAATTGATGCAATGGGTGTATACTCTAGCTAGGACTAGCAATTGGATATAGGCTTTAAAAAGCAAACATTAGAACAATGCTGAAAAACAGTACATAATAAAACTAAGGTAAAATGAGCAGGAAATACCAAATAGACTATAAGTCAAGGGGAGGTTTTTGTGGCCAAAATTCTGGATTTTGATATGACCTGTGGATAGGTCAAGGATAAAATTTTGGGGCATGTAACAAAGGATCTAAAGGATGAAGCAAAGGAAAAAAGATGCCAAAGAAGTTACAGAATTCCAGCAGGCAACACTGTTTGTGCTCAAACTAAAGGCTGGATGAATGAGAGAGTAGAGGGGAGTCAGTGCTTCCAGGACAGATTGCACTCTTGTCTTTCACCAGGGGATGGTTCCTTTTTAAATAAGAGTTAAAGTATAGTACAGTTAGCCCTTCTTATACACAGATTTTTTTATACATGGATTCAACATTTTGAAAATGTTCAAAAAGAGTATAAATTTCAAATATCAAACCTTGATTTTCCATTTTTATAAGGGACACCATTTTGCTATGTCATTATATTTAATGAGACTTGAGCATCCACAGATTTTGTTATACACGGGGAACCAAACCCCAGCATATACAAGAGTCCACTGTACTTAAATACTTTGGTATTTAATGATATATATTTACACTTATATCCTTACACTTGTCTAGTTCCTTCATAGCTGCTCTTCCAAGTCCAATATATGGAAGAACTATATAAAATGGCCAAATTAATGACAGATTCATTTAAAGAAGAACCATATGAAGACAAAACTCAAATTTTAAAAAATGAAGTGAGAGCTGCACTCAAAGCACTTGTAGGAAATAAATTGTCAGAAACTGATAGCAGACCAATAGAGATGATCCAAGCTGCAGAGACAGAATGAACTCCAGTTTTAACTAAGATATGTTAACAAATTTGAAAAACAAAACAGTGGCCCACAGAAAATTGGAGGAAGGAACATCAGCAATCTAAAAAATATAGATGACACCATAATACCAGCAGAAAATATCAAGAGACATGGAAAAAATATTGAAGAAGGCCAAGTCAGAAGGTGTAAATGCAGGTTTACAACTAAACTATATATATGAGAGACCACAGACTAGCTACATAACTTTAATGTAGACATTGAAGAGATCAGAATAGTTCAAGATTTTCCATTCTTGGGCTCAATCATCAATTAGAGCAGAGAAAGTCAATGGATATTAGAATCTAAAATCAAAGTGGAACTTTAGATTTAAGAAAATTCTTGGATTTGGGTACCAAGCAAGCATTACAGTGAGAAAGTCTTACAAACTTCTAAATAAGCATAGATACAGTTTATGTGAACATTGGTACACTGTGATATGTGAACACTGGCTACATTACTCATTATTAATATATTGCAACAGAAAGGAACACTGGAGTATGGCACTAAACAGCTCAAAATGTTACCTTGAGGGGCTACAACTCAGGGAAGTGGTCTTGGAGTTGTAGTCTAAATAAGTAACTTTTCCAAGCTCTCACCTACACAGGTTTACGTGCCATTCATTTCAGTGGAACTCACCTTTTAGTAACAGTCCTCAGGATTGCAGCATTAGTAGGACTTTGTCTTTAAATTGAAATATAAATGTTTGTTTATTTTATTTTAATTTCGAGAGTTTTCTCCCCATTGTGTGACTTTAAAAACAGATTTTCCTCAATAGCACAGCATATTTTTGGATTAAAAAATTTTCTGTACAAAAGGACTTGATTTCTGTACTAAAACATATTTGCTGCACAAAAGTTCCAAAACACAAATATACTTCAGCAACTGATTATTTTCTGTGGGGTGTCTCAAAATATCAAGACATATATCTTAAGAAGAGAGAGATAAAATGTGAATCTTGTATTCCTTACTCACAGTGTTAACTGAGAACATGAATGTCATACTCTGTATTGGGGGTGGGTGGGTAGGTACATAAACAAGATTGCTAGCATTACTTAAAACACAGCACAAGGGCTGAGTTCAGGAGTTCTGAGTGTGATGGGAGGGATGAATTTTTAGATTATGATAAAAGTTTTCAAAGAGGGCTCTCTTGTCTACTTCTTTTCAAATGTGAGCACCTTTAAACCACATTGATTTGTTTGCCTAAGAAATACCTTGTTTGCTCATGCCAAAAATGTTACCTTGGCAGCTATTATTGTTGGCTAAGTTTATTTGATCATGCATTCATTCATTTTCTTCATTCAGAAATACATGGCTGCCTACAAAGCACTCTCTGATGTAAAGACACAGCGAATTCCTGTCTGTACTTCCAAATATGAAAAAGGAAAAATAAAATAAAATAAAATGAAGAGCTGGTGAAACTGAGAATTTAGCATATATAATATACCTTGCATTTTAATAATAAATAAAATAAAAATTTTATTTATATCCCGCCCTTCCCAGGATCAGGGCGGCTTACAACAGAGATTAAAAACAATGGTGCCATAACAATATAAAAACACTTCTACAGGCAAACCATACTAACAATAAAAACAACAACAAAAGTCAACAGGATAAAAAACCCCTTAGCCCAACCTCTTGGCCACGGAAGAGGAGGGAGGCCCACAGGATTTTTAATCGTACAAGAATGAAGTCCATCTTCTTTTCTGTGACAAAATAATTATTGTATTTTGCACTATGTGTATTCTGGCATTAGTAAGAACATGTGGCACTAAAATACTTGCAGTGAATTTTTATGGGCAGGATATTGTGAAGAATCAGTGAATGCTCAGACAATCACATATACTAATCTTTCTTAAGAATGTCATGTTATGCTGTTTCAAAATACTTTTGTAACTGTGGTGAAAATATCAGGGAGGATTCCATGCATTGAAATATGGAGTGTCATTGGAACTGTTAACCATAGAATATTATGATAAATACTTGTCTATTTATTATTGGGTTGTAACAGAAATGCCCTGGGAGTCTGATCACAGATTCATGTAGTGTTTGGGCTGATCCTCGTTTTTCTTTACAAAGCAGATGATCTTGGCAAATTGCAAATTGAAACCTGAGCGGTAGCCATTCTTCAACACATTAGCACCAAATTTAGTGCTTATGATAAGGAGATAGTGATAACATTAGCTTTGACAAGAGAGAAGGATAGCATGAAGTGTAGATACTCAACAAACACCTTTACGAATTCCTTTCAGTTTCAAGCATTAGTATTTCTCATTTCATTCTGGGTCTCTCAAGCACAAAATGCCCGGCAGTATTTGGCTACGTGATGTGGAACAGGAAGGGTCAATCATTAACTTTTACAGTTTTTGCTTCAGCAGGATTTGAGAATGTGCTTGTGCAATTAGTAGTGCCCTATTTCATCCCAGATCCTGGGACACAGCTTTTGTTACAGCTGTTTTGAGTCCAGGTTTTGTAAACAAGAAATGTGACATGAATGAAATGATAGCAATTCTTAAAATACAGAAAGAAGGCCTTTTTCAGTTTAGTGTTTGGAACAGAAACAAGGGAACTTGCTTCTAGAACTGTCTGAACGGCGCAAGAAGCAGAAATTATGTTACCAATGACCAAAGCCATTTGAAAGAGTTACGTGAGGTTCCAGAGAATATATAGCACAATTGTTGAATGATCTCAGTTGTGAGGCATTTCTACATCTCTCCTTACCTAGGTTCTGGTACAATAAATAATAGGTATAATGAAATAAATCCAAGCGTTTCCACCCCAAATCTGGAGTTACAAAGTGAAAAGATGGAATGAGTTCTAGTACAATTTAGTCATGAATAGTGGGCTTAGTACTGTGTTCTGTCTAAAAAAACTGAGTCTCATCTTCCAACATTGTGCAGTAATTTGTTGGCACACATATCTGTTCTCCAAGAATTTGAGGCCATGCTTAGTTGTAGAGCTATGGTTTCCAACCTTTGGTTCTCCAGCTATTTTGGACTTCATCTCCCATAACCCAATAGTTCAGCAAGTTGTCCAGGGTTTATGGGATCTAAAGTCTAAAACAAATGGAGGGCTAAATAATAGGAACCAATGTAGAGCATTTTGGGATTTGTTCTAGATTCCATGGTCACTGCACATTGGATGCAACTGAGGTTAGTTAGTACTCTATAGCCTGAATCCTACTTGTAATCCCAACTAAAACAAACCATTTTCGTTTATTAGATTTATCTTAAGTGTTGATTAAATAATCAACAAATTATCTCATTAGTCTATTTTACTTGGGACTAGTGATAGGATTCAGGCCACTGTTATTTAGCGTGAGATGCAAACCAAGATATTTCCTCTTTCTTATGCCCTTACATTGCTTTGTTAATCAAAACTGCTGTTAGGCCTTTTAAATAATAATAATTTGTTTTATTTATATACCGCTATTCCAAAGATCATAGCGGTGAACAGCAAGTAAGCTAATTAGCAAGTAAGCTAATTTGCCCCCAACAGTCTGGGTACTCATTTTAGCGACCTCGGAAGGATGCAAGCCTGAGTCGAGCTTGGGCCCTTTTGCTGGTCTTGAACTCGCAACCTTGTGGTTTTGAGTGAATGGCTGCAGTACAGACATTTAACCACTGCGCCACCAGGGCTCCTGGTTTTGAGTTAAAACATAAAAAATAAAGTCATGCTGTAGTGTTATCTTACATTTTCTCAGTAAGACTAGCAGTATCTTTAGTGGTAGTGGTGGTGCAGGGATCTAGTAAAATGATTATGCACCATCTTTCTAGCCTGATGAGAATTGAATCCCATTCCTCACATGTGGTTGATGTTGTTGTTGGAAACTCTTCCAGCATGTATCTCCAATGTAATATCTGTTTGGATCCTGGCATTGCATCTCTGAACACATCTGGCACAATGTAATGGAGCAAATGGCTGTCATTCCTTATCTGGTTATGATAAAACCGTTCAGTTTCTGAGGACTCACACAATTTCCTCTAGCAAAGTTCAAAAGTGACTGAGAAAAACTGCATTCATTTTGCAAAGTAAACAATGTAAAGAACCATGGACCTTAGATTCATGTCCTTTCACATTTCCAAAACTTTTAAATCCTGGTTAGTACAAACCATAGCTTGCTGTTTCATCCAAACCCAGCAAATTATTGTAATACTCACAGTTGGTGGGTTCAGGGGGTGAGGCAGGTGAAATGACCACTCAGCCCTGGTCTTGAGAAAGGCTGTTTTATTTAAGCAAGCAAAATGAAAGAAAGACATAACATACATACATACGACTAAGTGCAACTAAAATAAAAGAAAGACAAAGCAAACATGCACATTCTAGCTTTAAACAAGTTAACATGAATCATACACACAGTGACTCTACAAGGCTGCACACCAGTGAGGGGCAAGATTCCTTGCTTTAGCAATCTTATATATATTGAGCTTTCTGCTGCATGAAAGCTGATTGAGATGTGTGAACATGGAGGACATAACCTCACTGTAACCTCCTTTACCCCCAAAGCAGCTTTGCTTCCTACCACATCACAAAACAGTTTCACTCCCTACCACACCACAGGAGAGTTCAAATATGTGCTAGAAAAACTGATGGAAAGAAAAGGGCTTATGGCAGGGAAAAGGTTAAATTTCTTCCAGTGTTTTTAGCTTTTACTTCTACCCTCCTAAAATGGCATTTACATCAAATTAAGAGCTGTGAGCCCATCGTGATTTGTGTTCACAAGCAGGATGTAGATTGGCTCTTGTATTTAAAATAAAAAAGATCTGTTGCTACACAGCATTACTGACATACTAGAATACTAAACAGTCTGACTTTAGTTAGGTTTAGCAGGACCCAATTTTCCTAACAAAAAAAGCTGTTGTGCCTGGAGTAAAAGATGTATGTTGTTTTCTGCAGGATTGTGATGTTTCAGAATAAGAGATAATCCCTTAAAATAAGACACATCTGGCATTCCAGTCTGTCGTCTGCAGCAAATCCATCAGCCTTTATTTGGAGAGTTGCCATTGGATTGTTTTGAAATGGAAAAGCATTCTGTCAACTCATATGTGGGAACACCTGAGTTTTACTACATGTCCTGTTCCTATCAGAATTATTTCCCCAAAATGCAGCAGTGGGGAGGCACCCGAACACTGTGGGCACTCCTCCACTTTTCCCCACTGCTGTAACTCCACATGATCTACCTGGTCACTTCCAAGGTGCCCTCTACCAAGTTCTCCATGAACTTTAGCAATCTTGAGGGATGGAAGGAAAAAGTGATTGCTTTTTGTAAAAGCTCCAGATGAAGACAGAAAAAAAAGAAAATAATTCTCCCCAGAATATTATTTGAATGCTCAAAGAGTCACAGAGTACTCAGAGTCAGGAGCAAAAGGGAGAGAGGGGTATTTCCTTCTCATTCTGTTGAGATTTTTGAAAAAGCAAAAATGTGAAAACACCCCAATTTCATTTTCAATGCATTTCACAGAATCCCACCATATTAGATTGCAAGTTCCATATTACCGTAGACTGCAAGACATTTCCCCACCTCTTGCATGAATTTCCCTCACACCCCTAACTCTAAACTCATCTACACCTAAGGCAAAGATGATATCTCCACAAGGCTTGTTTAGCACTCATTGATATCCTGTTAATTTCACTCTTATGCCCCTACTGGAGGAGCTTTGGGGACTTGTTACATATAAAATAGAATGGGCAACGTGCCACCCATGGATCAAATGTGGCCCCAAGGTTGATTTTGTGCCCCCCTGGCTCCTGGGAGGTGTCAAATTAATTTTGTTCTAGAATGCCTTCAGACGATTTCTAGGGGGTGTGGAGGACATTTCTACCATGTTGGGAGGCCTCCAGCGTCCTCCAGGGCTGAATACAATTTTTTTTTGGGGGGGGGATCAAAAGCTTTTTTGTTGTTGTTCAAAATGTCACATAATGGCCTCTAGGGGCCCAGGAAAGCCCAAAAACATGGTGAGAATGTCACCATGTCTCCTAAAGGGGCTTGGTGGGCGTTTGAGGGAAATAGACACTGATATATTTATCTGCAGGAGCATTTTTGCTGGAGTGTTGCAGCTTCTAAGGTCTCTGGGGGTCTGATCGTTCTTCCACAGTTGCCCAGCCCTGGTCTAAGAGCACCCTACCACAATTAGTGCTCTCCAGATACTTTGAACTACAACTCCCATGGTTCATCTTGAGAAGTAATTATTTTTTAAAAGTTAGTCTTTATTCATTCAAAATGTAACTTTCAATAGAGTACTTCCATGATCATTCTATGAACCATACATGACATTTAATGAATGTACAAATGAAGCCGAAAGAAGAGATGGGAGGGAAAAATGATTACCGGTATTTAATTTCTTTCTGTGTTATTCTATAATTGTAACATGACTGTGTTCAATTTAATGGATTTTTAATTTCGAAAATTGCAGTGAAGGCTGAAGTCCTGAAAAGGCAAGCATCACTGAATGTAAAGCTTACAAAGAATCAGAACTTCAAAACAAGTAGAATTCCAAAAAGTCAACTTTCCTTTAACTATTATTACAACCCCCTTTCCTTGATGTTGTGCACTGCATAATCTATATCTAAAAGTTGGTAGTTTGTGACCTAGACTGCAATCCATTATGATAGATAAATAGATATAACAGATGGCCATACAGTCACAACATTGCTTAAGAAGCCTCAGATGACTTTGAGAATGTGAGATATTTATTACTGGGATTTTTATTTGTGCCCCCCCCCCCCCCGGTTTCTGCATTGAAAGTACAAAATGCAGAAAGTGTGCATGTATGTAAAGAATTGAAGAGGGAATTAAGCCATTCTCATATCTAGGCAAGGGCTGTATTCCAGCTCCAGTACACAATATCCTGTCCTAGTTTAACCCCATTAATATCACACTCTCCTGTTTTAATCCAAACTAAAACTGGTCTTAAAAGCCACACAGTTCTCCCACCCTGAAATCACCTCAGTACAAAATGGTGTTGCCATTATGGTCACATGTTAACTATATTGGATTATTTCAGGTCACATGACTTCAGTGGCTGCTGGGGGGTTGTTCCCATTATGCATGAAGATATGTGGATATATTCACATGCATGGCAAGAACAAAAAACACCTTCAGCATCTTGTTTCCAATCATTCTTACCATCCACTTGCACTCCCTTTGCATGGTGTGTACACTTCAGAAGTTACGAGGATCATACCAGGGCAGCTACCTTAGCCCTCATAAGTGTTCCCTCCATCCCCTGTAATGATATAATCATAATGCAATGTAATCATTTCCACACACATTCACTGTCTCTCATTGTGGGACTGAAAAGGAGATCACACTAGAGTGATCCTGTCAGTTTTTGCCTTACTGCAAAAGACGAGTTTCTTTCCTGCTCCCTGAGCCACCTCTCCTTCTTTTTCCCCAGCTTAAAAG
>NC_056525.1:217792722-217815651 GCF_019175285.1 Sceloporus undulatus | reverse complement strand
AATGATGTTTTATTGTTCTGAACTGCATTTTAAATGATGATATTTTTTGTAATCTAGATGTTATGTGGTTTATGCTCGTCATTGTGGCTTTATGCTTGTCATCCCGCTTCGATCCATTGGGAGAGGCGGGAAATAGAAATAAATTTATTATTATATATTATTATATTATTATTATTATATTTGCTGCTATTGCTGCTGTTGTATTTTCATTTTCAAAGCATGGCAACCCAACCCTATCATTGAGTTTTCTTGCAAGATCTTCAAAGGGGGTTTCCTTACTTTCATCTGAGGCTGAAAGACTGTGGGTTGCCCAAAGTCACCCCGTATGTTTCCATGGCTAGGGGATTCAAACCCTGGTCTTGGTTATAGTTCTTGCTCAGACTACCACACCACACTACACTGGCTCTCCTTCTTTCTGTAGACCCCTAGAAATGTGCCATTTTTGAATGTCAAACCTATGCATAGTTTAAATACAGATTTTTTTTTTCTGGTAGATCACTGCTGAAAAAGTAGCTCCTTTGATTAACCGCCTTTGATTACCACAATCCTTAATTTCTTTTCTCTGTCAAGAAGCCCTACCTCTCAAGATTCATTATTTTTATGACAAAAAATACTTGGGATTATATTAGTATCTCTACAACTGAAGAAGCAAAATGTATATACAAGTCTAGTTAATTTTCATGAAATGTCATGTGCTGGTAGATATTGCTATGTACCACTGGAAGCCCTTTGGACCATTATATTCTTATTATCATTTATAGGACCATAAATGTAAAAAGCATAGGGCCATGAGGTATAGCACTTCTCATTTTATTGTGAATCTTTAAAAATTTTTTATATTAATGAAGGAATGTGTGATGCCTAAGATAGTGAGGGTACTGCAATAATTCCCTCAAAATGTAAAAATAATGGGTACCCATGAGTGTGAGCTGAAGTACATCTTTTAAGAAGTTGTACATAATACATACTTTTAAAAAGTGAACTGGCTGCCATCTTCAAGTCCAGGAGGAGAAGAACAGAAAAGAAATGGATCTAAGAAATTATAGAATTTCTGGGCAGAATTTTATCTCATGAACTTGGCTGGACCTTAACCTTTCCTGGAATTGACGTAGTTGAGCAGATGGGGCAGGATAACACGGAATGACCCTGTGCTATCCTGCCCTCGTGTGACCTGGGTTAGTCCCTGGGTTGGCATGGGGATGGATAGAGTTCACACACCCGTCCCTGCACTAACCCAGGACATGAGGCCACTCCTTACCTTCTGGCCTCTGCATCATCTGAGAATCCCTTCAGTCACATCATATAACATGAAAGGGGGACCTGGCTGCAGTTCATTGTTTCTGTGTCAGATGGGGGGCACTGTGGGCTTTCACATGGCTTGCAAAGGCAACTGGGGAGCTTCTCAGATAGTTTGCATGCCAGCAAGGTAAGTGCCTGAGGGCAATCTGAACAGCCTGGTTTTGCCTCAGATTTCTAGAAACTCAGTGCAAAACCAGGACTATTTACTCCCGGGTGAAGGCCCTTACCACAGGGTCAGACTGGATCCGGGACTGGGTTTTGGCCTGTGTTGTCTAAACTAGCAGGGACATTTGGTCTGTGTGGGCAACCCCTCAGACTTCATCTGCCTTTTGAACTTAACTGGGGATTTAACATGTAGGACCTCCAGTCACTGCAGCACTGTACATTTGACTGTGGAAATGCAAAATCACTCACTGGTGAAATGTGTCTTCGGACATTATCACATGGGGCAAAATTGGAAGTTAAACAAACAAGCTTCATTTATATACTGCTTCATACCGCCTAAGCAATGTCTAAGCCATTTACAACTGTAAGCTAATTTGCCCCCAACAATCTGGGTACTCATTTTAGCGACCTCGGAAGGATGCAAGCCTGAGTCGAGCTTGAGCCCTTTTGCTGGTCTTGAACTCACAACCTTATGGTTTTGAGTGAGTGGCTGCAGTACAGGCATTTAACCACTGCACCACCAGTTTAAAGTGGGGCCAATGCAGGGTCACCCAGGGTTTAGGGACAAATTCGCAGCTGCTTTTCACACGACACTGCATGCAATCAGAAGAGATTGTGGGGAGAATGTGAGGTCAATCAGGAAAATAAGTAAATTTGCAAAACTACCAGATTTATGTTTCCATTTTGCTTGCGAATTGATTCCTTTCAAGTAATGCCAGCCGTGTGGAAAGCAAGCCTCAGATGACTTCGTTTCCTAGGGTGCCTTGCCAAAGAGGGAGAATGCTCTCATCCCTTAAAGGGATACACACACACTTCCCTCTTTAGGCTCCCTGGCTGCTTTTCCTCCTCTAATTAAGGGCACAGCTGCTGGGAAAAGGCAGAGAGGGAGGATGCTTTGGAAGTCCTCCTGGACAGGAGGAAGAAATGGAGGACGTGCCCTGGAGAAGGAGGGCATCAAGGAGGATCAGCCCTCTGTGGCCCCCTCCTTTCTCTCTCTCTTGTGTGTATGTGTGTGTGTCTGTCTGTCTTTGTAGTTTTACAGAGTTTGCAAAGGGCAGCCTCATTCTGCCTTCCTCTCACACAGTTTCTGGGGCTTTTGAAGCAGAGAAGATCCTCCCTGGTTTCCCCTCCCCGGAGCATGTGTGTGCGTGTGCGTGCGTGCACTTGTGGAACTGACAGTTTTAAACATGTGCATAAAAGGCATTTCTAAGCGAGCAATGGGGATTTGTTTGTCTCCTTTTGATACCCAAATTTAAATGTGCCTTTAACCCATTGTTGTGCTCTTGTGTGTGATAAATGGGCTTGCTTTTCTGGGATGCCACCACTTTAACCATTTTTGGGATGGATGCACATAGCTCCCGTGTGATAACGTCCTTAGAGATCAAAGTAGAGATCAGCAGTGATAGAGCTGAGTGTTTCAGTGAACTAAAATCTTCTCATATTTTATCCACCTATCCTAACCAAAAAGTTGCCCTGTTAGTCTCTTGTAGCATAAAAAGGAAGAAAAGTGTTGGGGTGTGGGAGGAGAGAAAATGTGGCAGTCCCTTTAGGACTAACTGATTTTTATTTTAACATGAGCTTTTGTGGATATAAACCTACCTCTTGTTGGAAGAAGTTGGTTTATATCCATGAAAGCTCATACTAAAATAAAAACCAGTTAGTCTTAAAGAGTTTGCCATAGTTCCCCCCTCCTACTCCTTTCCTCTGTCATACGAATCACTCCACCGCTTCTCTCCACTTAATTTTTCGCTCATTTAGTGCTCCAGAAATAAAACTAACTGAGGCTGCATCCGCACTGCAGAAATAATCCTGTGTGACACCACTTTAACTGACATGGCTCAGTGCTATGAAATTCTGGGAACTGTAGTTTTGTAAGACATTTAGCCCATTATGTCAGAGATCTGGTGCTACAACAAACTACAATTCCCAGAATTCCATAGCATTGAGTCATGGCAGCTAAAGTCGTCCCAAACTGGATTATTTCTGCAGTGTGGATGCAGCTGCCCCCAGAAAGGCCTTCAGGGTCTCGTGTGGCTACAGCCACGGTTATGAAGGTTATCTCTCTCTGTGTGTGTCTCCCTCAAAATACACAATGTTAACAGAGTCTTGGATTTAATTTAAGAAATCAGTGCATAAGCTATGGCCCACAGGACTTGGCATGATGAATCTACATTGGTCAACACAGTTCCCTTGCCACACAGAGTGCACATAAACTTTGCAGACAGGTAGAAACAGTACTAAATGGAAGAAGTTACTTATTTGGAAGGCAATCCTAGAATTTCCCCCCATCAGCATGGCCACAAGGTGGGGACTTTAGACAGCTGGCTGGACATTTAAACTTTCACTGAAATTGACCTAGGACCTATAGTTTAAAAAAAAGAAAGAAAAAAGGGAGGAAAAAGGGAAGCATCTCATGTACATATATCTTCCATTGCCAGTTCTACTCTTGGACTACAAATCTTATAGTCATTATGGACTCAGGCTGCTGTAATTAAAAACAAAACAAAACAAAACAAATAAAAAAACCACTTTTTCCCAAGCTTTGAATCAGCGTCCCAGGATAGAAGATGAATTGAACAGCCTCCATTATGTTGGAACAATATTAGTAAGGAACCTAGCAAACCAGACCTGTAACAAACAGATTGTACCCAATTCATTCCCCTTGCCTTGCCTTTACTACCTGGTGCTTGACTGAAGTTTCCAATAAAAGTAGGCTTACGGAAACAATACGCAGTCCCCTATTACAAATAGAATAGAAAGAGTTGTCATTCTGGCTGGGGGATTATGGGAATCATAGGCTAAAAATAACTTCCATATTCCGTCCATTTAACAGTAAACTCTCCACACTAATTTTTATATAATCAAGTATTATGAGACAGAACAAGTCCCATCTCTCTCTCTGTATGTGTTTTCCCCCTATTTTAATTGTAACTACTGTACAAAGTCAATTGGAAATCTTTGCTCATGATTATTTATTATAGTTGTTCCAGATTATTCTTTTTTAAAAAAAGATATTTCCTCTGTTTCGGGTAGCCTCTCAGACATTGGACGCTCCTGTGAAATTATATACAGTACTTGGTTTTTCTTTCAAAAGCTGCAACTTAGAGATAAAGAAAATTCTATTATTAAAGAAGATCAGTCTAGAGATTTAAACATGATGGAGTACAATAAACCAGTCTTACATCACTTAATTTTGAAATATATTAAGGGCCCAAGTAAACATGTATTTGTAGCCTACATCGATTTTACTTCAGCTTTTGATTTAGTAAACAGAGATTAGTTATGGCATTAAGTGGGACACAACCGATATTGACAGATGCCTGTTCTGGCTTATATACAAGTTGCAGTATAATAACAATATGGAAGTTAAGACTTGGATATTACAGTATTATAACACAAGCAATGCAAATAACAAAGAGTTGTAAAACAAAGGCTGGATTTTGGCTCTATTTTATATTAATTCTACTGCCATGGAAATGATAACTCCCTATTATTTTTCTTCCTGCACTAGAAGAATATAAGATCTTGGCATTACATGCTGCCAGCCTAGCACTGATCTTATTAAGAACCACAAGAACTCCTGATAAACCCAATGGAAGCCTATTCGGTCTGCTATTGTGCCTCTGCAGTTGTCTACTATTATTGTATTGTTACTATTAACTTTTATTATGGATACTTGTCACTTTTAAAATGGAGACTCAAGGTGGCTGGTTGTCTATGGCAAGCCTATAAGCAGGACATAGGTAGAATAGCATCTCTCTGCTAATGCTTAAAAGATAATGTGGCTATATACATTATATTAATTATATAAATTAAGCAAAAATTAGAGCACAATACTTGCTCAACAGACTGACTTTGGCCCTCAACAGACCGACAAGAAACACTGACGTGAGAACAGAGAGGAGGCGTGGTGCCCGCTTGCCACCTGTCCCCATGCCAGTGTCACGCTGCGCACCCCACTGCATGGCGGGTGGCATCACGCCGCGGCAAAGAGCCATGGAAGAGCCACTGTGGCTATGGTGCCCTTTCTGCAGCGCAAAAAGAAGCCGCTCTTTGTGGCTTCTTTTTTCACTGCAGACCTGTGGGGTTGGAGGGGGTGTGTGGTTGCTGCGTTCCCCAACCCAGTGCTTCCAGGGCAGCGCAGAGCTGCCTTTTAGGGTTAGTCTGTCCAGCCCCTTTATCTGGATTGAAGGGCTGTACAAACAGCCTCGATGGGGCAGCCTCTAGCTGTCCCTTCTTCAGCCAGATCGGGGCTGTGGCAACTGCATGCCGCGGCCCTGATATGGCCATTCCAGGGCATGATAGCTGTGGTGCCATGGCTATATGGTGCTCCTTTGGTGCTGCATTTGCAGATGAAGCACCAGAGGAGTGTCATGATGCTGCACACTGTGTGGTGTGAGGCGTCATGGTGCCCTGAGAGCAGAGCCGGGGCGTGTGTCATTGAGACACTACACCCTGATTCTGGGCTGGTGTGTAAAAGGCCCTACGAAGGGCTTTCACAAAACTTAGAGCCCATACACACAGGCTAAAATAAAGCTGCTTTGGGTCACTTTGGAGGTATGCTGTTTAAATGATGCACACTTCCTAAGAGGCCAGAAGCCGCACCAAAGCCATGCAGCTTTGGCACAGCTTCTGTGCCATTTAAACAGCATACATCCAAAGTGACCTGAAGCAGGAACACAGGTATAGTAATATCAAAAATATTGTACATTCTCTCTTTTTGGCTAATTATAGACGGAAACATCAATGGATACATACATATATTAAAACAGGTATTCTTTTACAATACTAGCATAAACAATTTATTTTGACATAATTGTACAGTATAATAGAAAACTGATATCCTACTGGTTTAATATATAATATATAGGACTAATAACAATATTCATGATTATGAGAATCAGCTTGGTGTAGTGATTTGAGTGTTGGACTAGGAATCTAGAACAGAGTTCAAATCCCACCTCAGCCATGAAAACCCATTGGATAAGTCTTAGAAACTCACCCAGGGCAAGTCACATCCACTCAGCCTCAGAGGAAAGCCATGACAACCCTCCTCTGAACAAACCTTGCCAACCCCCCCCCCCCCCCACACACACACACAGAAACAAAAACTAGGATAGGTTCACTTTAGGGTTACCGTAAGTCAGAAACAAGAACAAGGCACAAAACAGCAGCAGTATTTGCCTCAACTGCTAAGAAATCATGTACCAGTACATGCTTTCAGGTAAACCTTTATATTATTTTTAATGAACTAATGCACTGGTGTATGCCAGTTATATTTTTAAAAGTTATGATGGAAATTCTAAATATTGCAATTGCCTATTATTTTCTGTTGATGGTTAACATTTAGAAACAGAATGTGGTTTTTTTTTGGGGGGGGGGCATCTTTTATCTATATACAACGTAAGATGGCATAATAGCCTAATTTGGATTGAAGCATATAATAAGCCTTGAAAGAAAATTTTAAAAAGGTAGGAGCAGAGCCAGTACTAAGGTAGAATCAAATGCACTATTATTTCAGACTCAGAGCAAGTTCCATTGAAGTCCATAGACTTGTATGGAATGGGACTGTTAAGTCACACTTCGATCAGGCCCACTGGAATCAACAGGGACAAGTTAGTCACAACTAACTCATTGATTTCAATGGAACAATCCCACAAATTTCAGAGTCCAGATAAAACGATAAATTAACACTCTAGGAGTGAGTGGAGCTAATGCCACCTTCCAGCTTCTTTGTGCATGGCTGACTTGGGCTCACCCAAGGGTCAACCATTAAGACAGAATGGAGTTTATCACATGAAGGAGATCAGGAGTTTATCCCCTGAATATCCTGGAAAACCCACGTAATTCCACGAAACCATTTCACATGACATTGCACAAAGCCCGCCATTAAAGTGGCCACAAAGAAACATTAACGTGCATCTCTTTACTTTTGGGATTTCAGCGACAATGCATTTCCGATATCACTTTATTTGCGCAATTGTGTGTGATAATCATTCGCACAATTGCTTGCCATTTTTGCTTTATTTGTGGGATGCTTTAAATGCACTTAAATCTCTCTTTAATGCCAAAATTAGCCCCAGTGTGATAAACTCTATTGAAGCAGCTGCCTCACAGGTAGGTAAAAACTGAAGAAGGTTCCTGTACCTTTATTGATTGTGCTGAAAGGTGAATTCCAGCAGGACTTGCTGAAATTCCCTCTTCTGCACAACCACTGAACGCACAGGAGCCCTCTCCAGTTTTCAGTCATGCAACCCTACCTCCAGCACTGTCATAAAAAGGGTAGCAAATTGATGGTTGTTAGTTTTATTGCTGTAGTTTTAACCACAAGTGATATAGGCTGTGTCTGCACTGCAGAAATGATGCAGGTTGACACCTCTTTAACTGCAGTGGCTCAATGCTATGGGGTTCTGGGATTTGGAGCTTTTTGTGGCCCCAGAGCACCCTGACAAAGAAGGCTAAATCTTTCAGTTTGGTTTGTCCAAGAGCTCTGGTGCCTCATCAAACTACAAATCCCAAAACTTGGTAGCACTGAGCCATGGCCGTTAAAGTGGTGTCAAACTGAACTATTTCTGCAGTGCGGATGCAGCCAGAGATTTTGTGTTTGTGTATATGTGTGTGAGATGTTTATGGGATTTCCTGCTTTGCCTAAGGTACCAAAATAACTTGGGTGGACCAGATGTCATAATCGCAAAAGAGGTCAAGGCGCTACAAAATGCAGAGCATTCCAGAAAAATGTAGGACATTGCCAAATAAAAGCTAAAAACACACTTATAAATATAAATTCACTTCATATTGCTTATTTACAGCTCTATTACATATACTGTATGTTGTTATGTACTCAGCCATATTTTTCTGATGAACTTATCTTTGTTAAAACACCCCGTTGGCTTGCAAAATACTTATGGAACTCTGCAAATGCTGGAAAGGAAGGAGGTCTGGTCACCCTGAATGTAGGACATGTCTTGGAAAAGAAGAATGACTGGCCACCCTGAATGTAGGGCATGTCCTGGAAAAGGAGGAAGTCTGGTCACCCTGAATGTAGGACATGTCCCCAAAAAAGAAGGAAGTCTGGTCACCTTGAATGAAGGACATATCTTGGAAAGGAAGGAGGTCTGGTCACCCTGAATATAGGACATGTCTTGGAAAAGAAGGAAGTGTGATCACCCTGAATGTAGGACATGTCTTGGAAAAGGAGGACATGCGGTCACTCCTGGCACAGAACCCCCCCCCGGTGTTTTGCCCTCTGCCTCAGGCGGCATATCGTCTTGGGCGACCCCTCTGCCCCTCTTTCCTCCACCATTGGGTCTCTCTTCTTCTTCTTCTTCTCCCTTTCCCCAGAAGAAAGGGGCTGCTGGGGCCAGGCCTCTTGCCACGTCGGCTCCCTCCGTTTCCCGGGCCTCCTCCTCCTCCTCCTCCGCTTCGTGGCAGCAGCCAGCAGGCCTCCATCCCTTCTTCTTCTTCTTCTTCCACCAAGAAGGTAAAGAGCCGGGCTTTTCTTGGGTCGGTTTCAGCCTCTCTCTCTTCTGTTGTGTTTTTGCTTTCAGGTGGCCTCGAGGTCCTCCTCCTCCTCCTCTTCTCTTCTTAACCGCAAAATGGAGGACCTTCAAGGAGGAAAAGAAAACGACACACATAAAACATACGAAGAAAACTAAACAGAAAATAAGATGTCGATGTCTGCTGCGTCTTGTTCTTCTTTTTCTAAGCCATGCTCAAAATGGAGGGCGTTTTGGAATGCCTCCTGGACAGACAGGAAGAAGGCGGGGATGTAGGACGTGTCCGGGAAAAGGAGGACCCCCTGTCTGTGTGTGTGTGTGTGCAGGTTGACCAGAGGTCCTCTAACCTCCAAAGGAGGACAAAAAGCACGGCAAAATGGAGGACTTTCAAGGGAAGAAATGACAAAATGAAAAGCATTCAGAGAGGAATGTCAGTCCCGGCTTCCTCTTCGAAATCATGCTCAAAATGGAGGGCGTTTTGGGTAGAGAGAAAGGAGGAGGCGATGCAGGACGTGTCCGGGAAAAGGAGGACGGCGGGTTTTTGTGTCGTCGTGGGCCTACTGCCGAGGCCCGGTCTCTCCGACCGCAGCCTCCCAAGAAGGTCCCTCCTTCCTGGAGCCGAGCTCCAGGCCCAAAAGGGAGGAAAGGAAGGAGGAAGCCAAAGGGCGAGGGTTAGGCCCGAAGCCCGCCTCAGGCGAAGGGAAGGCGCCCTCTTCTTCGCCTTCAGGAGCAGCCCCTGGCCGGGTGACAGGGCCCAAAACACACGGCAGAAGTAATCCACTATGACACCGCTTCAACTGCCCCGGCATTCAAGAAAAAGGGAGGGCATGCAGGACCAAAGAAAAAAGCTTGGAAACACTCATAGAAATGTGGATCCATGCTTCTGAGTCCTGCTCGAAATGGAGGACGTTCAGGAAAAGGGGGGGGGCATGATCAAATCAAAGCTGGATTGGCATCAGCCTTTCAGTCATTTCCATGGCTTATGGCGACCCTAAGGCAAACCTATCACAGAGGTTTCTTGGCAAGTTTCTTCAGCGAGGGTATGTGTGTGCCATTGCCATCCTCTGAGGCTGAGAGAGTGTGACTTGACCAAGGTCACCCAGTGGTTTTACATGGTAGACCCAGGATTTGAACTCCTGTCTCCAGAGTCATCGTCCAATGCTCAAACCTCTGCACCACACTGGTTTGCTAAATAAAAGCTAAAAGCACTCATATTGATGTAAATTCATGCTTCTTAGCCAAGATCGAAATAGAGGACGTTTTGAAATTCCTCCTGGACATAAGATTGAAATGTAGGACATGTCCTGGGAAAGGAGGATGGCTGGTCTCCCAGAACTTGCCCAGAGTCACCCAGTATCTGCCCTGCATGGATCTGGAAAATAGATGGGTCTACAGTCCTCACATGTGGCAGCCATACCTTAACTTCATCTCACTAAATCATGTAACTTTACCTGCTCTATGCATTATTTGCCTTTCCCTTCCTCAGGCCGTGGGATATAAAGGGATAAGGCTGAGTACGACTTCAACCACAGGAAAAGTCTATCTCCATACATCTAGCTAGTTAACTCATTATACCAGCAAGGAGAGCTTTGCCGAGTCTTCCCATGTTTTGATCTCAGGGATTAAAATGTTGACAGGACATGAAACAGATTGTTCCCCAAAACCCTTGCTGCCTACATTGGTTGCTGGTGCTTGTTTTGTAATGTTTTCTCCAACAAAAATAATCAAAATTTTAAAAATTACATGATTTCCCCCCTCCTTGGATTGTACAGTATTTAAGTCAGGGATGGAGAACCTACTGTTTGCCCAGCATATAATTAGAATCATAGAGTTGGAGATCTTAAGGGTCATCCCATCCAACCTCCTGCCATGCAGGAACTCACAATCAAAGTATACTCGACAGATGGCCATCCAGCCTTTGTTTAAAAACCTCCAAAGGAAGAGACTCCATCACTCTCTGAGGGAGTTTGTTTCATTGTTGAACAGCTCTTACTGTCAGGCAATTCCTCCTAATTTTTAGGTGGAATCTCTTATCCTGTAGTTTGCATCCATTGCTCTGTGTCTTAGTCTCTGGAGCAGCAGAGAACAAGCCTGTTTCATCCCCAGTATAGCATCCCTTCAAATATTAAACAGGGCTATCATATCACCTCTTAACCTTCTCTTCTCCAGGTGAAACATACCCACCTACCTAAGTCTCTCATGAGGACTCCAGTTCCTATCAGCCTCAGCCAACACAGACAGTGTTCAGGAGTTATGGGAACTGTAATCAACAAGTTTCACTGGAAGCCAAGATAACTAAATTGTGGCTGATGTACACTGAACATCTTATTAAATGACATGACTCACTGGAAAAAGGCTGTAATGGTAAAGTGGAAGGCAGCAGGAAAAGTGGGTAGACTCAGTCAAGGAAGCCATGGCCCTAAATCTGCAAGACCAGTTGATGACTGACCCTCTTGGAGGTCTCTCTTGCATAGGGTTGCCATAAGTCAAAATTGATTTGTTGGCAAATAACAAGTGAAGTCCAGCAATATCTGGCTATGTAAGTGAAAGTGACAGTGTCAAGATTGTGCCCCATAGCTAATCAGATTTGGCTATGATATTACAAATCCCATTTAGAGGGACCACTCAGTCCTTCCGTCCTTTCTGTCACCCTCCCCTGAACACTTGCCAAAGGGGAGGGAGGTATTTTTAAGTCTAGGGGCAGGGGAACTGCTTAAGAAAAATGGTTAAGCGTTTAATAAGAATCAGTGGCCAAATTCTTTTAGCTCAAATTTTCAGCTGCAGGGACTTTGGGGTTCCTAGGTACTTTGTTCAGTTAAAAGACATTATTACAGTGGTGTGTATTATTTAAGGGAAGCCATTTTAGTTTGATAGAAAGCTGACTTCAAACTACTGTATTCTGTAGGATGCAGAAACCTGATTCAATGTCTACAACAAAAACCATTCCTGAACAGGATTCATACATAATGGATATCTTTTCTTATTAATCCATATTTTAGTTTAACTTAGGCTCGTGGCAAGTTCCCTCCTCGGGGAACACAGAATTTTTATTTTTATTTTTACAGGAGAAGGTGATGAGCTCTGGTCCCCTGGGAATTAAATTGTGAAAACAATCTTGGTTTCATACATGCTAATATAGATCTGCTATTCCCTTCCCACATCTATTGCAAGATGTTTTAAATTGTGGCTGATCTTTTATGCAAATAGCTGTCTTATTAGACATTGCGGCTGTATGTGCTAATGTCTCCGTGGGTTTCTTGGGAGTTTGCTTTCTAACCATCAAAGCAGTTGAAATGAATGATGATTACTGCACAGCTTTGAAGAACAAAGAAAAATCACAGGAATTTTAGAGGTCCTGGTGTTGCAAAATCGGTGACAGCTTGAGCCACACAGACATCCAGGAAGGTCTCTGTGGCTCATATTAACTAGGTCAAACTTCTTTTAAATAACAAAATTGAAATTATTTTTCACTCCGTGGTTTATTGGCAGCTACAAAAGTTAAGTATTTTTTCACTGCTGACATTTTGTTGCAAAACATTACAAGGCTATTGAAACTACAAATGGCAATTAAAAAAACAAGTTCTTTGAGTGAATACAGTAAACTGTGAACTGGATGCTATGCATAAAAGTTCATCTCATTAGGTTTGCAAAGTTAGATGTTAAATTTTTTTCTCTCATCTGAAAAATGATGGTGTCAAAGATTAGGCAAAATGTTCTCATTGTCTTAATTTTGTTTTACAGATCAGTATGTCCGCCTGTATTACCCGTATCATTTTTATGTTACTACTAGCACTGTAACCTCCTACAAAGATTCGTGAGAATTTGAACTAAATGCTAACAGTTCTTTAGTCTTCTTGTAACATTTTTAGATTGCCATAAGAAAGTGGGTTGATAGTTATTTTTTTTATAAAAAATATCTGAAAGTCTGGGTATTTTTATATAGCAGAATATATTGCTAGAAAGTTGTGTCTTCTAGTTGTATATACAACCACATGAAATAACATAATGCAAAAAAAAAACCAAACAAATGTGTTTTCCCCCCCATTACAAACCATAACTTTTGGGAAGTAAAATACACATTGAGGGATTCCGACAGTTGTAGCCCCTTTCCCTATAGCAGTTCTATGTAGTGCATAATAAAGATTATTTTCTTCATAATCTAACTGTTTAATTTTTATACTCCTCTGTTTCTGTCTGTCTAATTTATTTATTTGTATCTTACTTATTTATTTATATCTTGTCCTGCTGCTGCAAATCAGTCTTCAGTATATATCATAGTACAGTACAGTACATTGAAATCAACCATGGATGTTATTAAAATATTCTTTTTTTTTTCTTTACAGAGTTGTTGAATCAAGAAACATGGGTAGAAAAGATGCCTTTTCTGCAAAAACGCCTGTTGATCAGTACAGAAAGCAAATAGGTAAAAATGGTTCATTGGATCTTCCTGTATAACCTAATCCTGCCCACTGCTTAAAGTTTTCATGAATGTTACACATTATTCTAGAAAAGCTGGTGAGCACTAAAGCAGGCTATTTTTTTTAAAAAAAATCTATCAAAATATTCAAAATCATATATTTCCCCATTGGTGTAGACCTTTAAAGGATGACTGGAAATCCTGTAATCCTTCAGATGATGTTGGACTCCCAAGTTCCATCAGCTCCAGCCAACCTGGACAAATCTAGGACAGGATGGAACATGTAGTTCAATATCATCTGGATGTTTACAGAGTCCCCATCTCCTGCTTTAGTCTATTACAGATAGTAATACAGTACAAACTCAACTCACAAAATATCAAGGGTAATTTGAAAATTAATGTAATACTGGCAATGTAACTCTTTCAGTTAAAAGGTGTGAATGCATGTAAGATTATTAGATAAGTTGATTTTGAGTAAAGTCTGCTTGAAAAATGGGTTGTATGAATGTAGGCAGACTTTGGGGATATGATGAAGTGCACCAGATCTTGAACCCCTTATTAGTTTCATCTCTATCATAAAGGACTTCTCTGGATTCAAGCATGTCAGGTTCAAACTTGCTGTTCAAAGCCTTTGTAGGACTTTGGCACTTTATTGTGCATCCACTTGTTTCTAATTTTTAATTTTAATTCTTAATTTTTTTTTCTCAGAACAGTTCCTTAAAATGTTTGCATGTTTTTTCTAATGTGTAGAAAGCATGGCTGGAACACTTGTTCAGAAGAGCAGAACATTAGTATTTATACAGAAGACTGAACCAAGAGAATTACTGCAACCCTCTCTAAATAGACAGCTTTCTTCACATATAGACTAGTGGGAGACTTCTAGGGGATAGTGTTTGTGACTTCCTGGTGTCTTGGGTGAAGAAATGGCTCTAGTTACAAATATTGTCTGATGGCTATGCTAATGATTTAGACCCTGGAGAAACAGCAATTCCTGGTAGCCAGCACATCGGATGCTTTTGTTGCAATGTTTAAGGTACCAAAGAGGAATGAAGGTACAGTTGTCCCTTCTGATTCACGGGGTATCCGTTCCAGACCCACCCACCCCGCAAATCAGAAAAAAATCGCTGATATTGGGGTCTCATTGATTTCAGTGGGTGTGCATGCCATTTTATTCCCTCCCTACTTGCTGTCTGAATAATCAAGCCCGCAACAGGGAGGGAAGACTGTATTATGATCTCAGCTGAAGAAGAACTTTCAGAATATTTGCACTTCATTCATAATTCTGCAAGCATCAAAAACTCTAAGTTCTTGTGTTGGGTCAAGTAATCATTAACTTGACTGACAATATATATCTTTCAACATTGTATCAGTCTGCTAAGCTAATGTCATGGATCTGAGTTGAGGTATGACTACAAACAGATTCATATCATTCTTTGCCTTTGGCATTGGATATCAAAGGTCAATACATACTTGCCTTTGTGGAGCAAGAAGTGAGAAAGCCAATTTTCATGCTTACTAGAAACAATGATTGATCAACTCCAAGCAGTCAATGTGGATTTTTGTGCAAATGTGTGGTATGGATAATTTCATTATTTGAAAGGAAAAGTTCAGAGTGGGGTCACACAATGGCAAGGTTTTGCTCTTATGTACAGGAAAATGATTATCTGATATAAATTAATAGAGAACTACTCTTGCACTGGAGTTGTACAAGAAGAATATCACATAATAATAGGTCCATAAAACTAAAAAGAGTTAAGCACCAGTTGTACCGCAAATAGTGGTAGAAAGCTGTGATTGATTATTGTCATAAAATAAAACAAAGCCAGTGAGTAAACATTCCTTTATCATAAATATAGATTTTGTGGTTTCAATAGTATTTCTCCGCAAAAAGCAATTGAAAGAATGCATTCAGATTATATCCAACAATAAGAAAAAAAGTATTCATTACCCAAGAAATTGTTCCTAAGGGAAGGTATTATTATATTTATTTATACTCTGCTTTCCCCACGAAATTGGAACTCAAAGCAGCTTACATTGTATTTAAAAGAATACAATTAAAGCACACACAGAAGTGTTAAAATATAATTAAACTGTTACAGTATTAAAACACATAACTCATTAAAAGAATAAAATGCAGTTAAAAAGATAAAGGTGGTTTAAAATGTTACAATTAAAACTGTACAACATCCCCAGCCTGTTCTTTAAAGACTTTCTGTTTTAAAAGTCTGTCTGAATAAAAATGTTGATGGATGGACAACAAGGAGGGGGCCATTTTAATCACCCTGTCAAAGGACTTCCAGAGTCTAGGGCAGCTATCTAGAAGACCCTTTCTCATGTTCCCACCCACCGTGCTTGTGATGGCGGTGAGACTGACAAAAGGTATTGTTATGACATGAATCTGAATGAAGACTGGCAAGTAAGAATGCCACTGTGGAGTGAGTGTGCACATATTTTTTCTGCACTAAAAAGGTAGCAAATCAACTAATGAGGGACCATTTTTGTCTTCCATGTTTCTGTTTTTTCTTTTGTTCAGTCTGCACATGCTTTGCTCCCACCCCACATGGTGCTTCCCAATACAGAGGATACATATGGGCTTGCCTACATTACTTATCTACCCTGGATCCCCCCTCAAAAGCTGGCTGTGTGCTGTTTATGTTACACAGTCACAAAATTCCAAATTGGGTCCGGACTGTTTACACAACCGACCTGATTCAAGGTTTCCACCCCTTGTCTTGCATTAAAAAGACTTACCTTTTGCTCTGGGTTTTTCAGAAAGCCCAGAGCAAAACAGGGCAACAGGCAACTGCCTTCCCACACAGTCCCTGCAAGCATCCTTGCCGATTTGCTCTGTGGACACAAGTTGCTTTGAGGTCAGAATGAGGCTCAGAGCAACTTACACCTGCAGTGGTGGTGCCAGCTGGCTTACAGTACTGGAAGACAGCTCCCTGTCCTTGTTGCACTTTGCTGCAGTAGGTAAGTGCAGGGATTTGGTGGAATTAAGAGCTAAGGTACTCATGGGGCAACTTGGATTATTCTGGCAAATGTAGATGAACCCTATAAGTGTATAGAAATACAACCCTTTTCTTTTCTTTCTTTCTTTTTTTACAATATCAGAGATGAGCTATCCAGGGTTCCACAAATTAATTTGTAGGTGTATAATGGTTCCTAATTCTCTCATCCTACACCATGTAGAATTGCACTCCAAAGAGCCACCTAGATTTCAGAATAGTTTGGGTAGCTGGGAATGGCAACTGTAAAAGGAGGCAAAGGGTTTCAGTATGTGCATGGTACAGCGTCAATCAGTCCTTGATATACATCTTTATATATGTATTTCTCAAAGCTTCATGCAGATACAAGATAAACATGAAATGCAATCCTAACACGGACGCTGATGAGGTAACAAGTATGGCCTTTAAATGTATAGCAGCAGAGGGGGCTCAGGGGAAATCTCAGTAGTCTCTGTACCTGCTTCCACCCTGTCGCCTTAACATTCAGAATCTGCCATATTCTGCATCAGAGCAATGATTTCTCTAGGCCAGTATAGTTGACAGCAACTCTCCTGACTTCCAGGCCAGGGGGCTTTCATATCTACCTGGAGATGCTAAGGGTTGAACTTGGGAAATTGTACATGCATACAATGTAATATAACCAGTATTTTTCAGCCAGTATTTGCAAGTGCCTGCTCATATCTAACTTTGGGACTTAGATAATGCTTCCAAGTACCAGCTAAGAGTTTTTTCTTTTGTTTCCTTTCCTCTCATGTAGAAATCACAGGAGAAGCAAAGCCAGATCCTTATCCTTGGCTCTTCCTTGTTTACCTCTCTGCTTTCACCTGGATATATATCAATCAGTCAATCAATCAATCAATCAATCAGTCATATAAAGGACTGTTGCCAATTGTCTTGGAATAGTACCATAGGACCAAAAGCATGAGAATTTAAATACCTCTGTAGTCAGTCAGTTAGTCGATCATTAATTGATTGGTGTAGGTATCACACTATATAAAATGAACCAAAGCCTCTACTGTCAGGAATTTATCATAGGAAGTACAAATTCATACTCATTAACTACTGAGAATTGATTTACAGACAGCAAGGGCTTGTCTATAATCCCTTGTTTAAAGTAAAGGAAGTTGTCTCTATGAACTCTTCTTCATTACCCTATTTCAGTTAAGTAGGCATGTTATTTACTGAGGTGCTCCTTAAGCACAATGATATATGTTTAATCATCCTTAAAACCACTACTAGCATCATCAGTGTACTAATATTCCAAAAAAGAGGTAGAAGAACCTGTTGCAAACTCTGAATATTTTATTTCAATTGCCACCAAAATTTAAATTTATATTTGCTGCAAGTATATAAAGTTTATATAAATATATACTTTATATAAGGTATGTAATAAAATTATAAAATAATTTTATAATAAATAATAAAATTATTTTGCTTTTTTTAAAAATAATAATATTTTTAATGGTGAGTATATCATCCTGAGAATTAATTTTTCTTTTGCAGTTTTAAGTATTGAAAGTTGCTAAGCTTCGTATGGAAGCTTTGTGTGACTAGACCTGTTGAATCAATGGGAATATGGTAAGTCCAAAAGTAAATTCTGTTGTTTTAGTGGGTCTACTCTAGTTGGAACTAACCATTTGATTTAGGCTACTGTGTCATAAATGAAGAAGATTCTCCTTTGTAAAGTGCTATGTAAATAATAAATATTATTAATAATAATAAAACTTTTATTTATATCCCGCTTTTCTGTTACAAGACAATCAAAGTGGCTCACAACATATTAAAATCCACATTTACAAAATTATGTCCCAAATTCCCCCCCTTAAAACAGGATTAAACATGTACAATTAAAATATCTATTAAAACACACACACACACACACAAACAAAATACGAGGACAGAGCGGTGGGCTGATACATGATGTGGGGGCAGTCATTCTGTGGCCGGGCACTTTTATTCAGGAAAGGCCTGCCGGAAGAGATCCGTCTTGACAGCTTTTTTAAAGCTGTCTAAGCTGGCAATTTGACGGATCTTGTCTGGCAGACCATTACATAGTTTGGGAGCAATTGCAGAGAAGGCCCTCTGGGAGGTAGCAGTTAGTCTGGTTTTTAAAGGCTGCAATAGATTCCTCCCAGAGGACCTGAGGGTGCGAGGTGGATTATAAGGGAGCAGGCGATCCCTCAAATAAGTTGGACCCAAGCCATGTAGGCGCTATATAAATAAAGGTAATAATAATAATAACAACAATAATAAGATTGATTTGGAAGACTTGCAAAAGATAAAAGGAAAATTGTAGGGGAAGATTGATGAATAAGATATGACAAAACTTTGGGAATGTTTGCACCAACCACAGCCATGGGGTTTTACTTGTATCACTGTTAGTAGAAGAAAGAAGTGAAATTTGCATATGCAGTGACTTTCTTCAGTCAGACATTCTAGCTGATAGGCTCTACCTGTTCCCCTAGCTAGTTTAGTCAAAGAAGTGAATAATAACAATAGAGAACAATTTTAGTGGTTCTAAGATTTATACCAAAATTTCCCATTTTATTTATTATTTATTTGTTCATTTATTAAAATATTTATATCTTGTCCTATATCAAAAGATTTCAGGGCAGCTTGTAATAAAATAAATCTTAAACAAACAAAAATAATTTAAAATGATTAAAATATATTAAACAGTTTCTCAGTTAAAAACTAGAAAATTTAAAAACAGTTAAAACAATTTTAAATAGTGCAGCTATAAAACATACACAGCCTGGATAAAATCATTTAGGTGTGAAGGCTTTAATGAAAAAACAAGTTTTGACTTGGTGTTGAAATTATCCCAGTGTTGGCACAAATCAGACTTCCAGGGGGGAACAGTTCTACAGCTGAAGTCTCATTGCAGAGAAAATCATCTCCCATGTTCTCCCACAATGTTCTCATACTCAAGGTTACAGAGGAGAACCACTCTAACAGACAAGGATATTTAAAAATAAGGCACTTCTTCAAGTTATTTATTTATTTAATAGCCTGCCTTTCTCCTAATATAGGGACTCAAGGCAGGTCGCAGCAAATTTAAAACAATAAAAATTAAAAACATCACAAAACATTAAAATTATAAATAAAAACAAACATTTTATAAAGTTAAAACATTAAGCATTTAAATAGTAAAATGTATATAAGAACTATATACAAACTTTAGAATCTGAATCACAGCAAAGCATTTAAAACCCTAACCCTTGTCACTTTTAAAAAGCCTGATGGCACAAAAATGTTTTTATCTGCCAGGGAAATGAGAGTAGGGTTAGAGCTATCCTGGCCTCTCTAGGGAAGGACTTCCAAAGTCTGGGAGCAGTCACTGAGTAGGCCCTTTCTCTATTTCTTAGCAAATGGTCCTGAGCGGGTGGTAGGACAGACAGAAGGGCTTCTTTGGACAATCTTAAGAGCTCTAATGGGGTCATAGAGGGAGAGATAGTCCTTCAAATAACGTGAACCCAAACTTTATAGGTCAAAGCCAGCACTTTGAATTGTGCCACAAATGGACCAGCAGCCAATGGAGCAACAAGGAGTTGGGTGTTCCCTGTAGCCTGCTCTAGTTAACAACTTGGATGCAGCTCTTTTGGGTCAGCTGAAGTTTCTGAGCAATCTTCAGAGGCAGCCTCACAAGTGTTGAAGTCTTAATGTATTTAGTACTTTAAATGTTAGCACCAGTACGCTGAAATTATGCAAAAATCATATTGCTATCCAGTACAGTTCCTTCAGAAATGGTCTTATGTGTTATCTCTGTGGAGTTCCAGCAAGCACTCTAGCTTCTGAATTTTGCATTAACTGCAGTTTCTGAGTTGTGTTAAAGGGCAACCCCACATAAAATGCATTGCAGAAGTCTAATTGGGAAGTTGCCAGTAGATGGATTACTATGGCTAAGTTAACACTGTCCAGGAAAGACCATAGCTGGTGGACCAATCAAAGCTGACCCCAGTCACTCCATGCCATGGAGTCTGTCTGGGCCTCCAGTGACAAAGATGGGTCTAGTAGTACTCCCAGATTATGCACTTGCTCCTTCAGACGAGTACAGTGTCATCCAGGGATGGTTCCTGGACCTGAGAACCACCACACAGAATTTCTGTCTTACCAGGATTCAGCTTCAGTTTATTGGCCCTCACCCAGCCCATTGCAGCTTCCAGGCATTGTTCCGGCACCTTCACAGCCCTAGCCGACTGAGATGACAAGGAGAAGTAGAGCTCAGTGTCATCAACCTATTGATGGCACCTAGCCCCCAAAGTCCTAATTTCCTCCCTCAGCAGCCTCATATAGACCTTGCACAGCTTGGAAGAAAAGATGGAACCTTTTGACATCCCACAGCATAGTGATCATGTGGCTGAGTAGGAGTCCCACAATGTCTTTTTCTGGCACCAACCTTGCAGATAGGTGCTCAACCTCTGCAGTATAGTGTCTCTTCCCCCCCATCTGCCATGGCTGGTCCAGTAGGATACCTTGATCAATGATATCAAAAGCTAACGAGTGTTCAAGGAAGATCAACAAGGTAGCACTCCCCCTATCTTTCCCTTGGAGTAGGCTGTCAGTCAGAGCAACCAAGGCTGATGCAGTTCCATACCATGGATTAAAACCAGACTGAAATGAGTCCAGATAATTTGGTTCTTATAAGAATGTCTGAAGCTGCTCAGCCACCACAGCGACAGGGTGGTACTTCTCACATCTTCTGTTTCCAAGGTTGCAAGATAAAACATATGTTGTTTCACAAATTTGTACATCTGCAAGGTTTGCAGTATGTCTTGTATGCACAGAATCGTATATACATTTTAAAGTTGTGCAGGATTAAACATAAGTGAAATTGAAAAATTACACTTTAGTTAATGGGACGAAATACATGGAAAATGTTGTAAAAATCTGTACAGTGGACCCTCCCCCGCGTAAAGCACATATTGCGTAAGCTTGAGCCCCATTATATCCAATGGGGCTCATGCTCGCTACACGGCCGCATGTGCGCTCTGTGCCCCATGGCCACGTGTGCGCCCCATGGCCATTCACAAGCTCCATTGGTTATAATGGGGCTTGTGCTTGTCACGTGGCAAAGGGCGCATACCCATTTCCCAGGCAGCTTCAGCCTATGCTGAAAGCCACGGGCAGGATGGCAAGTGAAATTGGGAAAATGCAAGAAATTCAGACCTGAGAATTTCTTTTTACTCCCCTAGGGCCTAAATACCCCAAAGGCACCAGATCCTGTATATTATTGAAAGCTAAGCAGAGTCAGTCATGGTTAGTACTTGGGTGGTAGACTGCCAACAAATACCAGGTGCTATAGGCTATATTTCGGAGGAAAGAATTGGCTAAACCATCTCTGAGTATTCACTGCTTAAGAAAACCCTATGATATTGATGGGGTTGCCATAAGTCAACAGGTGACATGAAGGCATATACATGCACAGTACGTACTTAGCTCTCAAATGAAGGGTGAAAATGAGGTTCCCTTTTCAACCCCACATGCATTTCCACAGTAACTTGAGTTACAAGGAAGATGACCCAGTAACCTACAGGCGTAGTGGTTTGTAAAAGCCCTGCTTGCCTCTTTTCTGTCCAGCTTTCTGTACATTTGTACATACAGGACGAGGAAGTGACATGAAAAAAGAGGGGCTCTTTTATTCTTTTAACCTCTGTTTGCAAAAGGCTAGAAAAAGAGAGAAGAGGTCACATTTTCCTCAAACCTGGGCTATTTCCCTTGCATTACAGATGAACACATCCAGAATTCAAGGGTATTTCTGGCATGTGTTTTATACTAGTTTATTTTGAAGAGAATAGGCACTATATCTATCACAGCTAACTGTACAATTCAAAAGAATGGGAGAATACAATCATGAATTAAACAGGTTGTTTCCTTTTGTTGAAGTGAATAGGAAATTCATGCTGAGTGACTGTAGTAACTATTAACCTTTGTCAAGCATCCCTTGAGCTCCCAGCACAAAACACTAAAACCATCAAAATGACACAGGTTAAAGTAGCAGAAATGTGCTTCTTTCCAACGTAGCACTTTTTAACAGCACAGTCAGTATGTTTAACCTGTCAAATAAATACCTGATTGTCACTGCTGTATCTTATATAAAACATACATATATAGCACAAAATACATTTTGGATTTAAAGAAAACAGCCTGACTCTGTTTGCTGCTTTGACACTTTCTCCATTGGCTCAAGCTGCTGTGATGTTAGGGAATGACCACAAACATTATGAGAGTTGTTGGGGAGAGATTAATCTGTGGGATTCTAGAAGCACATCTGATGAAGATCTGAGAGGAAGTTGGGTTCAATATGTGTGGACCTACCTAGGACTGGGGATGGTCGCCAGTATGTCTGTAAGGGGGCTGGAGATGGAGTGGGGAGAGAAGGGAGTAGATGTAGTAACAGAATGGCAGATTAAGAAGGCAAGACTGTGTAAACTTCACAAAAGGCGTATAGACTAGGAGTGTGGATCTTTGTGTTTCTTGTTCTAAATAGCCAAAACAAATGCAGAAACAAAGTCCCCCTTGCTGGATGAGAACATGAAGATTT
>NC_056525.1:217770464-217792712 GCF_019175285.1 Sceloporus undulatus | reverse complement strand
CTGTGCAGTTCCTGATAGGTATTAATAGTTTTGAAAGTTTTTTTTCATTGTTGATATAAAGTAGGCCCTCTGTATCTGTGGATGGCACCTGTGGATTCCAGCATCTGCGGATGGCAAGCCCATGTGGGGGCGGGGGCAGCAGAGGAGGAAGAGGAGGAGGTGTAGGTGGTGGTGGGAAAAGCAGGAAGAGCAGGAGGAAGAGGAAAGAAGAGGAGGAGGAGGAGGAGGAGGGAGGAAGAAGTGGCAGTGGTGGCAGGGAGGGAAGAGGAGGAGGTGGCAGTGACAGCGCCCTGTGGTAGCGGCAGTGGTGAAGAGGAGGAGGAGGCAGCAGTGGAAAGAGGAGGAAGAGAAGGCAGGCCCCTGCCTCCCGCCATGGTGAGAGCAGCAAGGTGGGCTTTGGGCAGCTGGGGTGACAAAGTTCCATTGTCCCCAATGGTGGCCACAGTGGGAATTGAGCATTTGCAGATGCTGAGGGTTGACTTGTACATGTTTTTTTTTTCCTGTTCAGAAGATGTATTTTACTTTCTGAGTAGTACACAGGGCTTTTCATTTTCTGTGCATAAGAAATATTTTCTGTTCAAAAATACATGTGGTTTCTCTGTTCGGAAAATACATGTTCTTTGCAGAAATGTGCGTGGCTTTTCTGCACAGAAAAGGCCCATGTATTTTTGAGTAGATCAATATTTTCCCCAAATGCAGTGAATCAGCCTTGAAGCAGCCTTAGTCTTCTCAATATGGTTTGCCAAGTGTCTGGAAAAAAAATCACAAATAAATACTCTTTTCGTTCCTATTACAGATAAGTGCGGCATTGTGTTGTTGTATTGCTGCACTAGGGTCAGCTTTGCCTTGTGCTAGATTTGATAGAATATAGAACAGCATACCCTGGCTCACTGGGGAACACCATTTATGAGTCGTGACAAGGAGGAGCCCAAGTGAGTTATTTTCCTGGCACTTTCCCCTTCCCAGAACCATATACAGTTTGCACAGTCTTAGGGAAATAGGATTAGCAGTGCCTCAATGTGGGTTTTATTCTGGTCTGTCTCCATGCAGTATAAGCCAGGATTAGTGTTCAATTCATCAGTCAGCTGTGAGCTTCATCTCCACTCACCCTCTCTCTGTTTTGTTGCTTACTGTGATATGGATTTGTTTGAATCATATGCATATGATTCAGTTTGGGAAGTTTTAGCATGGACTGAGATCCAGTGCAGGGGGAATGAAGTCTGTGAACACATCAGCCCCAATTGAAGGTATTCTTAGGAGCATTGGGTGTGTGGGCAATCAGGTCATGTCCATCTCGAGGACAAGTGTCTCCTTTCTAATGTCCAGGTGGCAGAGGAACCACATAGTGGCTTCCATACAAGTTTGTCTCTCTGGATATATCTAGCAGGTAGGATGGATTACGAGATTGCCATGAGATTACCCAGCAGGCAGTTTAGGTGAGTTGGTTTTCATTAGTCAGCCAATACCTGGATCCAGACCCATCCTGGTACCAATCCTCATCAGCTGTAACCAATACAACTGGCCTGTTTTATGCCAATTACTGTGGTTTATATTATTAACGTGGAACTTCACTTACTATTAAGTTTGCAAGACTAACATCTCATTTGGATATAGCTGTCATATGATAAAGAACATAAATTGCAGTAGACAACTTCGTGGGTTTAAGGGAGCACATTGGACCCCCACCCCTTTGTGAGCTACACTTCTGCTGTATGCCCCTCTGTTACAACTGCCAAAATTTGAGGGCGGTTGCCAAATTTGCTGCAACTCTCCATACTAAAGGAAGATACTTCTGCAGTACACTTCTCTTCATGCAGTGACAGGGAAGGAAGAGTGGAGAGGAAGACACTACTGTTTCATTAGAGCAGGTGACAGCAGTGGACATTAGGGTCTTAACTACTACAGTCACATTCCTGTTGCACATGAATTTATTTGAATTTTAAAGATGGTTTGGTGTATTTTTCTAACTGACTATTTTTGATGTTATTTTAAAAAGGCTTTGCTTATAAGCCATGCAGTGGCCTGTGTTTAATTCCAGAAAGTGGAGTCATTATGCATTTGTGTATAAATATTTAATACTAATTTTTTATAAATGAGAAATTGATTCTGAAGTCCGGTAATAGCAGGAGTCAATCTGAAAGAGGTACTTTTGCAGTTGTTTTCCATACTAGTAGTAAATGTAATTTATGATTATTTTTATAATGTGTCACCAGGGAGATGGTTTTTGCAATACATTATGATATTGAACCAATAATTATACTTAATACTTTTTTCATATAGGTAGTACCTTGTGTACATCCTATGAAGTCCAAATGCTTTACAAGGAATACTTGATTATCTTATTATGTTTCAGAAAAATTGATTAATTTTAATTGGGGCATCTCCATATCTTACAATCAGGAATTAGAGTCAGTAAGCACACAGAGCCAGCGTGGTGTAGTGGTTTGGGTGTTTGACTAGGACCCTGGAGACCAGGATTAGAATCCCCACTCATCCATGTACATCCATTGGGTGATTTTAAGCAAATCACATTCTCTCAGCCTCAGAGGAAGGCAATGACAAACCCCCATTTGAATAAATCTTGCCAAGAAAATCCTTTGATAGGTTCATGTTAGGGTCTCCATAAGTCAGAAAGGACTTGAAGGCACACAGCAACAAAAATCACACAGAATCCTGACTTGTTAAAACACAATGAAAATAAACTGCATGCTAGTACAGCTATGCTGTTTTCTCCTGCATCACTCCTTCCACACATCTGAGGCAGTAGTGATTGGTTCTGGTTGCTTCCACTAGTCCACAAGTCAGTGGACTAATAAATCTGCTTTGGGTTTTAGAATGAATTTAAAAGAAGGTATCCAAGTTTTTGATCCCTATCCCCACAATATGTTCAGCACCTTGGATAGTTCTTTTAAATTTTGTATACCACTTGGAATGGATTCACTGCCCAATGTCCTGGGAACCAGCAGCTTCCACTGAACTGTGAGCAAATCTTGTATGGATTGTTTTAATACCCTTTCTTGCTGCTGCAAATGATTTTGATCAGTGCCCCAGATTTTGGTCAAGACCCCTTGAGAAGATAATCTAGATTATTGATGTATTACCTGTTTTATAGTTTTTATAAGGTCATAGTTGTTTTTTAATGGAATAACTAGCCTAATTATGATATATTTATCTTATGACTTTTTAGATTGTATGCCACAGGCAGGTTACATGTTGATTTTATATGATGTCTGTAAAGCACCATGTAGATTTATGGTGCTAAATAAATAAATAAATAATATGAAGAAGGAGAAGGAGATGAATACTTTAACTTGCTCCCCTCACAGGATCATTGTTTTCAGGTGGGGTGAGTGTACATGAGATTATTATTATTATTATTATTATTATTATTAACCTTTATTTATAAAGCGCTGTAAATTTAGAAATTTAGAGATAGAAATGTATGTAGGTGAATGAATGAATAAATGAATGAATGTGTATGCTTGTGTGTTGAACAAAAAGGAAGAGGAAGGAAGTTGGGGTGAAGCCCTGTCTAAGGATAGAAAGCTTTCTTGGTCAGATGTAATACTCAAAAATAAAAGTACTGTACAGGAAAGAAGTAATCAGACCAACAGGTTTATTTCAATTTAAACTTTCATGGATTACAATCCACTCTTCAAATGAATGATATATAGCTGGGTACCCAGCATTGTATATTTTAAATGATAAACCAATTGAAGATGTTTTGAAAGATTAGAGTCTGTTTATGGACTTTTTGAGCAATAAGAAATCAAACACTCTAATAATCTGTTATTATGGTTATTAGTAATTTTAATATGTTTATTTAGTTCTGTAATAGTCCAATTATATACTTCTTTCCCCCCCCCCCCCCCTTCTTTCTTTCATTACCGTTTTGGATTGGAAGGTCAGAGCCCTTTTGTGTTTTAGTCACCTAGTGCTTAGTGTATTAATCAGTTTGTGTTTATTGTTTTAGTTTAGTGTCTTAGTGTTGTGTTTTAATTTTAGTTATACCGTGTGTGCGTGTGTATGTACGTTTCCATTTCTTTCTTTCATTGTTGTCATCTGTTCTTCTTCCTACTTCCCCCCTTCTGAATGCTTATTACTTTACTTGTGAAATAAATAGTCTGTATTAAAGTTAATAAATTAATAATTCTAAAAAAAAATCTTAGCAGGAATATACAGATAGCATGCTATCTCATATTTGTGAAGCAATATTTTGTGCCATTTAGAAGTAATTTGTAGGTTAAGAATCAATAACAATTTTATAAGGGGTGTTATAAAATCTCTTTGAAACAATCATTAAGCTTTCAAACATGATTGCTTTTTAAAAGCTTAGTAAATAAAGTCAGTGAAAATAGCCCAGTGTAAAAATGGAAACATAATCACAAGGAAGCTAATAAATACAGATCTGAGTTAAAATTCCAAGGGGGCAAACCAAAAGTGTCCACCATGGGAACAAAAGGTGATATAAGGTGTGGGCCTTTCTGTTAGAATTGTTGCTGTTGATGCACGTAGACCGCTCATATCCTTTGTTCTGTCTCACTTTCTTGACTGTACCATCTGTGCACTTACTTCAAACAGAAAGGTTATGAAGGTAGACATTTCCCAACGGCTCCCTCACAATTCTTTTGTTGAAACTCTCTTCCCCTAGAGGAGAAGTCCGAACCTTGGTAACTAAACAGAGGGGCTTTGGGCTGGCATTTAATAGGTAAACATATGTGGAGTAATTTTAATTTCTATTCTAAATTATGAGAGCATTGGTATTCTCCTGCCTCCCTTTGAAAATCCTCTTCCCTCAGTTTGCAGATATTTTACTCTGCAGATATTTTAACATCTGCAGAGTAGAATTCTGTCCATCTTTCCATTTCAACCCATATCTTCTTGTCCTATTTCTGACTTAAAATTTGGTCATTGCAATTTCTTCAGCTATACCAATATGAGCTTGTTAACAAGTACAAAGTTGCCACCATTTCCTATTTCATTGCATTTTACAAAAAGATAGCTGTGTTAGTCTGTTTTGGTATTAAAAAGAAAAGTGTGTGGTGTGGAATAGAATCATAGATGTTTATCACACTATACTCTTAAAGTGCTACTATTCCACTTTGACTCCTCTAGCTGCCTCCTGTTGCATTGTGGGATTGGCAGTTTTAAGGAGGGGTATTTAGAATTCTCAGGCAGAGAATAGTAGCACTTTAAGAGTATAGTGTGATAAACATCATAGAGTTGGAAGAGATTCCAACTGCTAATCCCTTGCCCTACAAGAATACACAACAAGAATACACTCCTGAGAGAAAGTCATCCAACCTCCTTTTAAAGACTTCCAATGAACATTCTTCACATTCTTAAGCAGCCCATTTCACTGTCCAGCAGTCCTAACTGTCAGGAGGTTCTTTCTAATGTTTAGGTGGAATCTCTTTTCTTGCCCTTTGAGTGCATTAGTTCATGTCCATCTCTCTGGAACAATAGAAGACAAGCTTGTTTTATCTTGTACATGGCATCCCTTCAATATTTAAAGATGGCTATCATATCTCTTTTCAATCCTCTTTTCTCCAAGCTAAACATATCTCACTCCCTAAATTGTTTCTCATAAGGCTTGGTTTCCAGATCCTTTACTATCTTAGGGCCAAAACACACTGCAGAAATAATCCAGTTTGAGACCACTTTAACTGCCCTGGCTCAATGCCAGGGAATGCTGGGAACTGTAGTTTGTTGTGGCACCAGAGCTCTCTGTTTCACAAAATTACAGTTCCCAGAATTCCCTAGCATCGAGCCAAGGCAGTTAAGGTGATGTCAAACAGGATTATTTCTGCAGTGTGTTTTGGCCCCTAGTCACTCTCTTCTTTATACATTCCAGCTTGACAATATTATTATTGAGCTGTGGTGCTCAAAACTGTACATGGTATTCCAGGTGAGGTCTAACCAAAGCAGAATGAAATGGTAGTTATTTTCCTCAATTTGGGCACTTCACTTCTTTTGATGCAGCTTAGAATTGAATTGTGGTTTTTCAGCTGTTGTAGCCTGTGATCTACTAAGACCCCTACATTTTTTTCACAATGTACTCTTGTCAAACCAGATGTAGTGTGTTTGTGCATATCATTTTTCATGGCTAAATGTCATATTTTACTCGTATCCCTACTGAAATTCATTTTGTTAGTTTTGGCCCATGTCTCTGAACTGTTAAGGTCATTTTGAATCCTGGTTCTGTCCTCTGGGGTATTAGCTACCCTTCTTAGGAGTTTAGCACACAGCTAAAAAACCCGGCTTACCTTGGCTGGATTGAATCCTAATTCAGGCTGCATCCAGATATTATCATACTCAAAATGTTGCCGATGCTGCTGGTCAGGTGCAACCCAGGTAACTTCTGGGTAGAAGCTGTGCTCAGCTGGCCGATTTGTAAAGCTGGGAGCTTCCTGGTTTTGAAAAGAGGCTGGCTGAGCACACCTTCTACCAGGATGTTACCCAGGCTGCACCTGGCCATCAGCATTTGTGGCATTTTCAGTATGATAGTATCCGGATACAGCCTGAATTAGGATTCAAACCGGCAAAAATAAGCCAGGTTTTTTAGCTGTTGCTAAACTCCCTAATTTGGTATCATCTGCAAATAGGATAAGCATACCCTCTGTTCCCTTATCGAAGTTGTTTATAGATGCTGAAGAACAACAGCCTCAAGACACAACCCTGGACTACCACTTATCTCTTTTGTTCAGGATAAAGGAGAAACTTTTGGTGAGTATTCTTTGGATTCGGTCTCTCAACAAGTTACAAATTCATCCTAATAGCACTGTGTAGCTCACATTTTACCAGCTTGTATGCAATAATATGATTGAAGATGTTACCAAAACCATTATTGAAATCAAGATATATTTCATCCAGAGCATTCCTTTATCTACCAAACTTGTGATTCTTTATATATAAAAAAAGAAAGAAACAAGATTAGTCTGGCATGACTTGTTTTTAGGAAACCCATGATGGGTTTTAGTAAGCATAGAATTTCTTTCTGAGTGCTTGCTAGTTGTTTAATTACCTGCCCAAAGACATTCCCTGGTATTGACATCAAGCTGACTTATTGACAGTTGCTTGGGTCTTCTTCCCCACTCACCCTTTGACAATGGGGCCAACATTCATTCTCCTTCAGTTTTCTGTGGCCTCCCTGCTTGCCAAGAATTTTCAAATATTATTGACAGAAGTGTTAAGATGATGGGGCTGTACACACAGACCCAAAGGGGAGGCCTGGAGCTGCCCCGTTACAGCCAGCTTGTGGCCATGGCTACAGCACGCAGTGGCCCCGATCTGGTCTTTGCAGGGTGCAAAAAAGAGCTGCAAAAAGTGGCTCCTTTTTGCACCCTGCAAAGGGCGCAATAGCCATGTTGCTGCAGCCTGGCAGTGCTCCTTTGGTGCTGCGTTGTATGTGTGCAGTGCCGGAGGAGCGCCATGCTACCCTGGGGTGGAACTGGGTCATGGGCACACTATGCCCCAACTTCGCCCCCAAGCTGGCCGAAACTACTGGTCTGCACAGCTCCTATATCTCTAAGTTCCTTTTATACCTTTGGATGCAGTTCATCTGGCTCTGGAGCCTAGACTTAATTTAGAGTTGCTAGGTATTCATGTACTACATCTTTAGCCATTCTGGGCAAGTCTCCTTACAGTATCATTTATTTTATTTCTAGCAACATGAGCACTATTTTGCTTTTGGGAGAAGGTTGAGACAAAGAAGGTGTTGAGGAGTTCATCCTTCTCTCTGTCCACCCTTAATATTTAATCATCTTCTCTACATAGTAGCCTTATAGTTTCCTTGTTCTGTCCCTTACTCTGAGCATAGCCAAAAACAAAAATGGAAACAAACAAAAAACCCCACCCTATACCTTTTTTTTACTTGTCTAGCAAACATAAACTCTTTCTGAACTTTAGCATTTTTTTACACTTTTCCCTGCAAGTACTGTCTATTTGTATTCTTCTTTGATGATTTCAGTCTTTTTTCTACTTCTTGTACATGCTCTTTTAAAACTTCAGTATGATGAAAAGTTCTGTATACATCTATCCTGGTTTCTTTAGACACCTCCCATTTTCCTTTCTCATTGGAACTGTGCATTCAATATGTTGTCTTCAAGAAACTCTCATCCTCTACGAACTCCTTTCCCTTTAAGAATTTTGATTTTACCCACTATTTTCTTAAGCTTACTAAAATCAGTTTTCTTAAAAGTTTCAATAATGCCTATTAAATCATATTTAGTTTCCCGTGGTTCAACGTTCACATTCATCTGATTTATTTCCTGTGCTCTGTATATCACTGTAGAGACATCTACATGGGCCATTCTCTCCAGTTGAATCTTTGGGTGTTTTTTCCTGGCCTCCTTTGGGTTCTTGTATTATTGCCTGAATTGCTTCCATATCATTGAGGTTGTTGTCTCCAGTATTTGGTGTCCCTATGCTCTCTTGGAATACTGTCTCCCTCCCCTACATAACTAAGAACAAACAAGTTCTTAATTGCTTTAAGGTGCGGTCTATCCCTTGCCAAAAGCCCTTCTTCATTACATTTCAGGTCTGGAAGCCAAATCTGCACTATCTGTAGATCTTGTTATTCTTCTTTCTTGGGTCATGTACTTAAGTAGGAAGGAAAGATGAAATAAGTTCTTGTGCCCCAAGGCCTTCAGCTTCCTTCCCAGAGTCTTAGTCCTTTGCAATATGTTGAAGACTTGTTGAATTTTGCTGTATTATTTGCTCTGTGTGGAGCAGAAGGAAGAGATAACAGTTGGAGGGCTTGCTGGATCTTTTCAGCTTCTTTGTTACATTAGGAACCTTTGCCTCTGGAAGAAGGCATATCTTTTGCACACACTTGTCTTGGTTCTTCTCAGCAGGGAATTGCCAACCACCACCTCACAGCTCTTCTCCCTCTGGGAACTGACATAGAACCCTGCAAGGCCACCTCTGAGTTTATTGAGGACTATTTTTTCTGTTTCTGTGTCTCATAATTGCTTATTAAGGGGGATGGTTTGGAGTTGATTGTTTAGCTCCAGATTCACATGATGGTTCCTGTCATTTCATCTCCTGTGTGTCACATTCTTCCAAACATCTGCCTCCTGTATTTGTGAATTGTGCTTTATCTCCCTTTCTATCTATGCTCACTCATACTAAATAATAATAATACTAATAAAACTAATAATAATAATAATATGACCTATTTCTTATCTCCCCATGGATCGAGGCAGGGAGCAACAACAATTAACAGACACACCACATCAGTTAAAACACATCAGCTAAAATACATATCAATTTAAAAGGACATGCATAGCAATAGCAATAGCAACAGTAGCTTCATTTATATACTGCTTCATAACGCACTAAGCAGTCTCTAAGCAGTTTACAACTGTAAGCTAATTGCCCATGGATTTGTAATTGGTTGACTGGCTGAACCCAAAGGGTGCTCAACAATGGCTCCTTTTCATCCTGGAGAGAAGTGACTAGTGGGATCCCACAGGGGTCTGTCCTGGGCCCAGTGCTATTCAACATCTGTATCATTGACTTGGAGGACAAAATTGGGGGCATACTTATCAGATTTGCAGATGACATCAAATTAGGGGGAGTAGCTAATACCCCAGAGGACAGGATCAAAATTCAAAATGACCTGAATGGACTAAAAAGCTGGGCCAAAGCTAAGAAGATGATTTTCAACATGGAGAAATGTAAGGTGCTGCACTTAGGGCGGAAAAATGAAATGCATAGATATAGGATGGGCGACGCCTGGCTGAAAGAAACTGTGTGAAGGGGATCTAGGAGTCCAGGTAGACCACAAGTTGAACATGAGTCAACAGTGCGATGCGTCAGCTAACAAGGCCAATGCGATTTTAGACTGCATCAATAGAAGTATAGTGTCTAGATCAAGGGAAGTAATAGTGCCACTCTATTCTGCTTTGGTCAGGCCTCACTTAGGAATACTGTGTCCAGCTCTGGGCACCACAATTCAGAAAGGTTGTGGAGAAACTGGAGCGTGTCCAAAGGAGGGCGACTAAAATGGTGAAGGGTCTGGAAACCATGCCCTATGAGGAACGCCTTAGGGAGCTGGGTATGTTTAGCCTGGAGAAGAGAAGGTTAAGAGGTGATATGATAGCCCTGTTTAAATATTTGAAGGGATGTCATATTGAGGAAAGAGCAAGCTTGTTTTCTGCTGCTCCAGAGACTAGAACGCAGAACAATGGATGCAAGCTACAGGAAAAGAGATTCCACCTCAACATTAGGAGGAACTTCCTGACAGTAAGGGCTGTTTGACACCCTCGGAGGAGTCTCCTTCCTTGGAGGTCTTTAAACAGAGGCTGGATGGCCATCTGTCGGGTATGGTTTGATTTAGATTTCCTGCATGGCAGGGAGTTGGACTAGATGGCCTTTGTGGTCTCTTCCAACTCTATGATTCTATGATTCTATGGTAGTGTCGCAGGTTACATCTTCCTGTGTTCCGTTGTATTATAATTCCACCCTCACACATATGTAGCTGTGCTTAAATATCTGTGATCAGAATATTGAATATTGTATTCCACTAAAGCACCTAAACAAGGAGAATCCTCCTCAAGACCTTTTATTGTTTTCTCCCAGTCCTCAAATAGACTTGCCTTCTAATGTCATGTGATGAATAGGTGGGGTAAATATTCTTTTCACCAGCAGAAGAATATTTTTGGATGCAACTGTGTTTAGGAATTCTAATGTTCCTATTGTGAGATGGCTGCATTTTGAAAGGCAATCTGTTTATCAATACAGTTTATCCATCTACTGCTGCATAAGTGGTTTGGGGATTGCAATCTTCTTATTGTGTGATATTGTTTGGATATACATCACTACTTGTTAATACTTTTCTATAAAACTGAAGTACATCATTTAGCTCTATGTGTCAGTACTCCAATCATTCATGAATATGTACAGTGTCTAATTTTTAATGTCCTCGGGGAGGAATTTATTACAGCCCTTAAAGACCAGGCTGACGGCGACCTCCCAGAGGACATTTTCTGCAGCCGCTTCCAACTTATGGAGTGGCGTGACGGAAAAGATTCATTCTTTTAGTCAAGTGGCATTTATACTGAGTTATTTTGGAAAAAATGTTTCTCACAAGTAAATTTAGCAAACAAGATTAGCGATACATACATGAATAGATCTCTTTTCTGTCAGTTATCTTACATTCTTCAACTTTTGTATACATCATGCAAGGATTGATAAAAGCCTTATTGCTTTTCTAACATCCTCACCCTTGCAGTTGTTATACCATTTTTATCACAAAAGCTGTTTAACTTAGGATATGGAGTACTCTTCTCAGAAAACACTCCTTGTTGATGCTTCATTGGGATTTTGACTCTAAACAATGATGGTAGAGAAAAATGTGTCTGCCTCTTGAAGAATCAGTAAATTACCCTGCCCTGTTTTGGATGGTGGTGGCGGTGGTAGTGGTGGTAATGATGATGGAAAAAATGCAGCTATCACATAAAGTTAGTGGAATGACATGATTGCTTTAGTGGAGAAATAACTTTTTTCTCTGTTATTCTATGACTAAGCCAGGACGATTTTTTTAGTGGGAGGACAATTTCCTCTTTTGCAGGGCATGGAGAGGGGAGTCATCCCATCTTCCAGTCTCCATCAGTGGGCCACTTTGAGGACTAGAGCAGCTGCACAGCTGACTGGGAACTCTCTGCCCTCTGATGGCCAATCAGGAGTACCAACTGATTGGTGGGGTGGGGGCAAGACTAGTATCTGGTATTATAGTCATTCTGTCATCTTAGGAATGCACATGTATGACATCCTGAAATAATAGTCCCCTCCATAAATATATGTGGCTTCATATATATTTATTTAACATTTTTGGTATACTCTATAAAGTACATGGTACAATGGGACCTTGTTATTCACTGGGGTTTGGTTCCAGGATACCCTGTGGATAACAAAATCCGTGTCCCATATATAAAAAGGAAAATCAAGGTTTGCTATTTGGAATTTATACTTTTTTAGAATATTTTCAAGCCGTGTATGCTCAAATCCGTGGATAAAAAACTCGGGTATAAGGAGGGCCAACTGTAGTTTAATGACACTATATGACTGCTCCTGGCTTTTTGTTTACACAAAAGCAAATGCAGCAGAGGGACCAGAGGCCCATTCACACTACACAAAATCACAGAATCATTGAGTTGGAAGGGGTCCCATAATCCATCAAATCCAACCCCCACATAGTGCAGAAACCCCAGCTAGAATATCTCCAGTAGGCAGCTGTCAAGCCACTTTGAAGACATCGAGAGAAAGAGAACCCCACTTGAACTGCTATGGTATTCTGGGACTTGTAGTTTAGTGAAGCATTAGAGCTCTCTGGTTGAGAATTCTAAATTCCCTTCCTATACTGCAGATCCCAGAATTCCATAGAATGATGCCATGAGAGGTAAAGTGGGATCACAACACTATGGAAGCACAGCGTTCTTTTGCATAAACACCCGCATTAAGTGTTTAAAAGGGGGAGCCATAATTATTTTTACTTCCATTTAAAAAACAATACAATGTTGGGAGGAGGATATTGGGAGGGAAATGGGGAAAGATTTTATCTACTTATCTCCAGTGGATTACTACTGATAGATTAAGGAATACTTTACCCTTGTTTCTACAGCCTGGTTGAAAATGGATCAAATAGATTGCTGATCTGAGAGCACAGTAGCTAGTAACAAGACACATGGTGTGATTTTCAGATACAGGCATAGCTCAGTTAATAAAGCCTCTGACAAAGCAGCTTCTTTTTACAGTCTTTCTACACTCATCTAGTCCCCTTCCCCTTCTTATCTTTTGTCTTGCTCAATTTTTTTTAAAACAGCTTCAGCATGGGGAGGGTAGTGAAGGAGGGCTGGAGAAATACTTACTATAAATACTAGGGTGACCAGATGTCTTACCCACATAGGAGGGCAAGGCACCACAAAATATAGCACAGTGAAGAAAAATGTAGCACATGACAAAATAAAAGCTAAAAACAGTAATATAAATATAAATCCATGTTTCTAAGTCATGCTCAAAATGGAGGACATTTTGGAATTCCTCTTGGACAGAAGGTGGAAATCTTGGATGTGTTCTGGAAAAAGAGGACCTTTGGTCACTCTGTATTATTTCTGGTTTGCAACAGCACATCAGTGCAATAAAACGTGATCTGGGAAAGAAAAGGACTCTGCTGTATCTGGCCCTATTGTAGCTTTGTTTGTTTGCTTACAAAATGTAAGGTAAACAACAGCTGCCTTCAGAATTTCTCCTTGCATATCCATAAATAACAAAAAAGAGGTAAGCAAAAAGGATGCTGTGGTGATCCCTGGAGGCAATGAGCCCTGTGCGTGGCTCTTACTCCCAGGGAGTCCCTTAAACTTTCCCCTAGAGCCTCCTAGGTCTCCATTCCCGCTCCCTGCTGAGCTGAATGAGACCCCTTGAGATCTTGTATTCTTCGCTGCCACCACCCAGTGAATCTCAATGAACTACGTTTCCCTAAGCACACACTGGGACTTGCTAGGGAGAGATCTAGTTTCCGTTTCCTTGTTAACTTAGCAACCAGTAGCCGAGCTAAGATGTGTGTACAGGAGCAGAGAGACAGGAGATACTTTTAAAGAAAGATATTTATTTTAAAGAACTAGAATAGAATAGAAAGATATCATTTATGCAAAGCCTCCTTGCCTTGCAGGTCAGAAAACACGGTTACAAAGATGTTCCTTTCAGGCAAGCTATTAGATAAACATAACAAAACCTAGACGCACTAGCTAACTCATTTCCTAACTACTCACACAGTGATGGGATTTGCAGTTCATATTGTTTCCGGATGCAGGGAGCTGGCTTCTTGCCAACTCCACCTGCATTCCTCACAGCCGGTTCCCCAGCTGCCCAGAGAACAAAGAAAACATCTGGTTTCCCCCAAGAGGAGGGAAGGAGAGACAAAAGACCACATGGGTTTTTAAAGGCTACTCAAGGAATGTTCTTGAATCTCCCGGTCCTACTCTCTGATTGGTCAGTTAGACCTTACATCAGCTATGATGTCACAGCTCATTAGCATGTGATATCAGCTCTCATTAGCATGTACCACCCCCCAGATTAACCCTTTGTGGTTCAGGAGAAGTCCCCAAATGACTGGAGGGCCCAGTCATTACAGATGCATTTTGGAAGAAGCACTCAGGTGGTTTCTGGAAGGTTCAAAATGTTTTTGTTCACTTATGCAACACTTACATGACCTGGTTGTCTCATTTCACATGTGTGTATTGTTAGTTTTGGATAAAAAGTTTGCTGAAGCATGTTGAATTGGTCTTCATTTTTCTGGTGCAGAAAGAGACCTTGCCTTATTTTTTCTGTATTATTTCTGCCTCTGGTAGCAAATTTTCATTTAAAGAAATAATGTGCAGAAAGACATCTATTCATTTACTGAGGTATACTTGTACTTGAACTAGCTTCTCAAATCTGTGCACAAACTAGTAAATGCAAGTTTTATTTGTACTGACTATATATTAGTTTCATCTATATATCAACGCAACCCACATAGCTCTTACTCCTCAGTAAGGACTCTAATCACTAAGCCATGGTGTATGTAAAATGAAAATATGTAAGTAAAATGAAAATTAAAAAATTGTTTAGAGCCTCATGGATATGGAAAACACAAGCACTTTATGCCCAAATGACTCTGTTTACTTACAAACAAAACAAAACAATTGATAGTGATTAAGAACATAGAAGTTTTTGATCGGAAGTCAGGTTTTTCATGGGTCTCACCAAGCTGGTTCAGAATACTCTGAACATACCTTCACTTTACTGGAAAAGGGTACATGCAGCTTTGAGTTTTTCACAAAGTCTCTGCGCTGAGCATACTCTTGTACCCAAGAGTCCTTCACAGTCCCCCATAACTCATAGTGGTTCTTCTTTTCCAGCTAGTTTATATCATTTCTGCCTCCTGTGTTCCTTTAGCGTGTGTGAAATGGTTGCTTTATGGATTTAAAATTGTAGCTTAACTTGTACAAGCAGACCTTGGTGCTGAAACTGCAGGGAGAATGGAAATAATTGAAGGTATAGATATTGGTATACTCAAGGAAGTCTTTTATTCAGGGCAAAGAAACCCTTGCTGGTAGCATAAAAGAAACTTATTCACTTTAATGCATCCTTCTTGTTGGCATAAAGCTGAAATGCAGTTGCTTGAAAATTAATTTACCTCTCATGAATGACTGGCTGGATTATCTTTGTAGCATAAAATGTAATGATATGTCAACCCGGAGCTCAGAAAACGTTGTGTCTACTGTAAAAAAAAGTTGTTCTTGAGCACTTAATGTTGTGTTAAATGATGATGTGTCCTTTGCAAATGTATTATTAGTGTCAAGCTGTTCCATCTCTGAAGATTGAGAAATGGCTGGCGATTTGAGCTACCATTAAACCTGAATAAAAAAGAGAGGGGCAGTGGGGGGTTTTCATGCTTTCTTTGAGTACTTACACTCTGACTATATTCAGTACGTATCAAAATGTTTCCGTTAGCTGAAGACTCCAAAAACATCTTTAATCACAGCAATCAAAACTATATTAAAGCAAATCTCTCTTCCTTTTTTATGGGGAAAATTCTCCCTGTATCCAAGGATGTTAATAGTAAGATGTTGTAAGAAACTATTGTGAATGGTGCTGATGTTGTCAAGCAGCTTGCTATTAACATGAATGACAGTGAAGCTGAGCTCCTTTTCTCTGAACTGGGCTTTTTATTATTGCAATTCAAGTAATGTTCTGAATATCTTAATGTCTTATCTCATCAAAATCATCAATATCACTTTGTATTGGGGCACTCAAAATTAACCAGAAGAAAATTGGTACATGGCATTTTATTTGAACAGGGAATTGGTTGCCTGTCTTGCCAAACAATCTCTGAAATATTCCAAAATGTACATTTTCCACGTTTAGGGATGGGTGAGTATTTGATTGATTTTTTTAAAAACGTCTAGTACATTGTAGTATTTGCAGATTTCATTGTAAATGTGACAAAGGGAGCATGAGGTATTAAAAAAGTGAATGTGTGAGAAAGCAAAACAGATGGATTTGTCTATCCAGACCAAGGTTTTTGAGTATTAAGGTATTAAAAGTCAGGCTTGGGAGCAACATACATGATTCTGAAATAAGGTTGCTACCTTTGCTTTTTATTAACTGGCTCCTCATATTTAATAAATACATGGCAAGCCATTTCCTCCATCCTGGAAAGTACTATATATAGTCATGCATAAGTCTAAAAAAAATAGTAAAAAATTGACCCAAAAACCTGAATCAACTTATCCATGGGTCAATGTTGGTATTTTACTTTTATTTAAAAAGGAACCACCCCCTGGAGGAAGGCACTGACCACCCTCTACTCTCTCATCCATCTAACCTTTAGTGTGAGCACAAACAGTTATATCTGTTGGAATTTTCTTATTTCTCTGGCATTGTTTTCCTTTGCTTCATCATTTACATCATTTGTTATTTGCCCCTCAGTTTTACCTTTGACTTATCCAGGGGCCATATCAAAATCCATAATCTGGGCCCTAAAACCTGCCCTTGACTTATACATGAAGTCAACTTATAGTTGAGTATATACAGTGCTTACTGAATTTGGCTAGTTTAAAACACTGAAAATTTTATATAGCTTTATTTTCATTATGATTGTTTATGAAAACACACATATTTCTTAAGCAGGATAGAAAGAATATATTTTTTAAAAAATGAATGCATTTGTGGCATCCATGTTGACATGACTTCCTGAATAACTCATCCATTTTACTGTAAATTCAAATAACCACCTTGCTGAGTGCAATAAAGGATTGCATTTCCCTCATCCTGCCTGAGCTTTGAGAACTTATTTATTTATTTATTTCAAGGAATTATATCCCGCCTTTCTCCCACAATGGAATTGAAAGTGGGTTACATCTTTGAGTGAGTATCTTCTCACAGTCTGATTTTCTCTCAACCTGGCTATGATCAGAGAGACACATGGACCACACATGAGACATAGAGACTGTTAATGGGAGCAGATTATAGAGACTAGACTCTGGAGCTCCCTTCCCAGGGAGACCAGAATGGCCCCCTCCTTGCTATTCCGCTGGTGGGCTAAGACCTTTTTGTTTAGACAGGTGTTTAAAACAGAAAGCTTTTAAAGAATGTCCTGGGGGTGGTGTGTTGTTTTAATGTGTATGGTTTTTAAGCACTTTTATCTTTTTAATTGTATTCTATTTTTAAACAAATGATTTGTTTTAATCTTGTAATATTTTAATTCCATTAAAACATGAAAGCACTATTAAACAATCATTTCATTAAAATAGCATTAATTTTTTTAAAAGTATAAGATTGTTTTAAAAAGAATAACAAAAATGTTCTAAAAATGTAACTTACACATGGCATAAAAGGCATCATCCACCAAATAATCGTTAAAAGCCTGAATAAAAATGCTCTCTGCTGGCAAAAGGTGAGCAGAAATAAGGTCAACATAGCCTGCTGTGGAGGGGAATTCTACAGGCTGGGAGCACTCACAGAAAAGGCTTTCTTGCATGTCCTCACCAGAGGGGTCTGTGATGGTAGCAGGACCTAGAGAAAACCTTTTCCCCAGGATCTTAAGATTCTAGCAGGTTTCTGTAGGAGGATGAGCTCTTTCAGACAGCTTGGACCTTTAATTGTTTTCAACTGTTTTACATTGTGCCTATATCAGGCACAATTTGGAGCTTATTGCATGCACGTTAAAACTGGATACAGCCTCATGGGCTGGAGCCAAGATGCAGGATAGAGGCAGGATTATCGCATGCTAAATTGCTGCCCGCCACCAGCCTGGTCCCAACTGTGCTCCACCAGCACTTTTTCAATGTCGGAAGCTATTTCAACTTCGAAAAAGTGCTGATGGAGTGTGGCTGGGACCCGGCTTGAATCCAGGTTGATGGCAGGCAGTGATTAGGCGGCGATTTAGCATGAGATAATCCAGGGCCGGCTCTAGGTATTTTGCCACCCTAGACAAGAAATATTTTGGCACCCCTGTCGCCCTTCATAATTATTTTCACTCCTTGATTTCTGCTGTTTTGCTTGTTAAAGCTAAACATGATATAAAACTTAGGTTCCAATCTTTCGTCATTGTATTGAGAATTAGTCAAAAAGCCAATTAGATTTTTACAGGGTAAAGACTTATTTATTGCTGTTATATTTGGAATGGAGACTAATGCACACATATTGTTTTTGCAAGCTGGAAGCATTATTCATTCTAATGATGTGGAAAAATCTGGATCCCATCCCCATGAACTTATGGGGTAGTAGTGGTCCATCTATGACCCCTAAAAACTAAAAATCTTCACCCAAGGGGCGGAAAAGGGTGTCACAAGAAAGAGAAAAAAACCAGTAGGGTCACCAAGTGAAAGGACCAGGGCTGCAGTTTGACACTATTTTAGCTGCCTTTGGCTCCCACGGTGACCGGCTGTCCTAACTGCAAAGTAGGACAAGGCAGCACAAAATGTAGGGCTTTCAAGTAAAATGGAGGACATGATCAAGTAAAAGCTGAAACCCCTCATATAACTGTAAATTCATGCTTCTTAGTGATGCTCAAAAGGGAGGACATTTTTGGAATTCCTCCTGGACAGAAGACTGAAATATAAGATATACTTCAGAAAGACAGGACATCTGGTCATCCTGCTGGTTCCATGCTATGGAGCCCTAGGATTTGTAGTTTGCTGTGACTCCACTACTCTCTGACTGAGAAGGCGAATTCTCCCCCAAAAATCCAAATCCCTGTACTGTTATTGTTGTAACCTGCCTTGATCTACGGAAAGGCGGGCTATAAATAAATATTTTATTATTTATTATTATTCCATAGCATGGAGCCCAGGCAGTTAAAGCGGTGTCAAATCGCATTATTTCTGCAGTGTAGATGCAGCCCATGAAAAAAAAGGTTGGGAATGGCTCCAGGATGAGAAAGAAGACACATAGTAGGCACAACCACCAAGATGGGCAAGTCACACTCTCTCAGCCTCAGGGGAAGGCCATGGCAAGCCTTCCTTGAAAGTCTCTTGGCAAGAAAGAGAGGGAGAGAGGAAGGAAGGAAGAGAAGAAGAGGGAAGGAAGGAAGGAAAAGGAGAGAAGGAAGGAAAGAAGGGAGAAGGAAGGAAGGAGAAGGGAGGCGCTCTGGACTCCACAACAAACTCCAACTCACAGAATTCCATAGCCTTGAGCCAGAAAGAGTTAAAGCAGTTCCAAACTGGATTAATTCTCCAGCGTGCATGCAGCCCAGGAGTTGTAGAGTACAGCAAACTTCTTCCCTGCTTTCAGCCTCAGCAAGCAACTCTCTCTTCCTGTTACTCGGAGGCTGGCAGTGCTGCTGGGTGCTCTGCTTGCTTTATTCTATGATCCTCTGGCTCTAGCCACTCTCTCTCTCTTTCTCTCTCTCTGGCGCCCCCTGCAGCTTGGCGCCCTAGGCAGCTGTCTAGCTGGCCTATATGGACGAGCCGACCCTGAGATAATCCCTGCCTCCATCCCGTGTCCTGGCTCTAGCTCGTGAGGATGGAGCCGGTTTTAAAGTACAGTGGGACCTTGTTATTTGCTGGGGTTTGGTTCCAGGATACCCTGTGGATAACAAAATCCGTGGATGCTCAGGTCTCATTAAATATAATGGCAAAGGAAAATGGTGTCCTATATATAAAATGGAAAATCAAGGTTTGCTATTTGGAATTTATACTTTTTTGGAATATTTTCAGGCTGTGTATGCTCAAATCCGGGGATAAAAAAATCTGTATATAAGGAGGGCCAACTGTATATGCAATAAGCTCCTTTAGCTGTATGAATGTATGTATGAATATTTTGAAAGTTGACATGTTTAGTGGTCTGATCATTGGGTATGACTCTGGAGACCAGGGTTCAAATCCCCACTTGGCCCTGGAAACGTACTGGATGACCTTGGGCAGGTCATACTCTTTCAGGCGAAGGCAAAAGCAAAGCCTCTCTGAACAAATCTTGCCACCCCCATCCCTGTGATAAGTTCACTTTAGGGTTTCTATAAGTCAGAAATGACTTGAAGGCACACAACAACAAAAATGAATATTTGACCTTGTTTTGTGTTTTCTTGTGTTCTTTCTTCAGTATCACTGTGAGCTTCTTTAAGTTCTATTTTTCAGAGAAAGACAATAAATCTTACAAACAAACATCCGAGTAGCATACAGACTTTATTGTTAGATTGTGGCTCATTTGCTTTCTGATTAAATGTAAAATCGTTTAGCACTTTCCTGCTTGAGGGAAAGCTAAGGTTGCCCGTGCCACGACAGTTCTGTTTAGTTTAGCACAAGCATTGTGGCTAGAAGATGCACAAGAAAGCATTAGTAGAACTAGGCTTGCCATGAAGGCCCTGGGGCTTTAGAGTTCCCTTTCCATGTACAGTAGCTTAAATTTATCTCTTTCACACCACATGTTTAAATGGCTATATTTGGGGATTAAGAAGCTTATTTGAACCTGATAGGCTGGCAGTGGGTAATACTGAATGGACTGAACACATTAGATAAATTTGAAATATTTTTTTCTGTGATTTTAAAAAAATATGTCAAAGGTTAATAATATGTGATTCAAAAGAAAAAAAATCCTATGGACATACTGTGCATCTGTTCTAAAATAATGATATTTGAGGTATCATTACGTCATACCTATTCTTGCTGCTAAGATTTTGGTACTGAGATCTGTCAACACAGTTCTGTCTATATCTTAGGAGTCTTATTCAAAGTCTAGAAGAATCTCCCTAAAGTCAAACTGGATTGGAATTGGGACATTGCAGCTATTCTGGCAACAAGAGATATTTGGTTCACAATATTTTTGATGCTGCCTTGCTTTTATTACAAGTTCATTTATTATTGAAATGCAGAAGATGGGTTAAAAACTGTAGAAGAAAGAATAATGTTGTTGTTTTTCTCTTTCTGGTTATTATTGTGGCACCAGCAAAAAATATTCAGGGCAGCAGTTTCCTGGCAGTTACAAATTGGAGAGAAAGTGCTGAAAAGGATTTTAAATCTGTAATGTTGATTTCTTTTACTATCTGTCAGTTTTTGGCATGCAGTAAATAACTCATTTTCAAATAATTTGCCTATGTAATTAAATTTAGATTGCACACTTCTCATTTCAAATATTTTCACTCTTCCTTGTTTGCCATTCAATTGTGGCATAATTGGTGTGGTCTGTATGAATGGGCAGTAAATTTATGGACTTTTGTTTGAAATATCAGGCAATGAATGGAACTTACTAATCATCCCAGGAGGAATTACGATTGAACATGTTTTCAAGAGTTAAAGAACTGAATTTACTTTTGTTTTTGAATTAAAGACAATTTAAGATTTCCAGGCACCCATAAAAGACAATGTATTGAGGGACCAGTTAGAAGCAAGTCCATTTGCAGGTGAAAATAAATGCCTTTCAATCAGAACCAGCTGTATTTTCCATGAAAGAATGTGCTAGCTTGATAACATAATGTGCTCCTAAGAAGCTTACGTTTTACAGTATTCAGAAAATAGGAGTGCATTAATTTTTAAAGTCATAAATGCAGGCAGAGAGCAGCACTGCCTCATGATGATAATGAGGATGGATATCGGAAAGTTTGTAGGGTGTGGGAGGAAGGGCAACAAAGGGCTTCTGAAATGTGAACATTCATAAAACAATAACCACGCATCCTTATGATAATGAGACTGGAAAGCAGCAAGAACAAAGGGCAAAGATGAAGACCCTTTATGAATAGCTACAATTACTAAGAAAGTAAAGAAAGCAGCCGCATACTCTTCATTGCTTGTTTAATCTCAGTAGTATGCTTACTTAAAATGTTGGTGTATTTAAAAAATGATATTGATTACCTTGTAAACTAATCTATCAAATTTGGGAAAATTGTCTGTTAGTAATTTTGCCTGCTGACAAGAGGGAAGAGTAAATGCGAATACTGATGGACCTAATAGTAGCGTAACAGGCTGATGGGGAATGGTAAGAACTGAGATTGGGACAAACTATATGTTAAAAGCAATGCGTATTTCTTGATAAGTAATATATCATCCCTCCAGCAAATGGATTTCAACCAAGATAGCTATCAGATTTGCTTACCACAGATATAGGATGGGGGACACCTGGCTTAAGGAGACAACATGTGAAAGGGATCTAGGAGTCCAAGTAGACCACAAATTGAACATGAGTCAACAGTGTGATGCGGCAGCTAACAAGGCCAATGTGATTTTAGGCTGCATCAAAAGAAGTATAGTGTCTAGATCAAGGGAAGTAATA
>NC_056525.1:217762066-217770364 GCF_019175285.1 Sceloporus undulatus | reverse complement strand
TGCTTACCACAGATATAGGATGGGGGACACCTGGCTTAAGGAGACAAAATGTGAAAGGGATCTAGGAGTCCAAGTAGACCACAAATTGAACATGAGTCAACAGTGTGATGCGGCAGCTAACAAGGCCAATGCGATTTTAGGCTGCATCAAAAGAAGTATAGTGTCTAGATCAAGGGAAGTAATAGTGCCACTATATTCTGCTCTGGTCAGGCCCCACCTGGAATATTGTGTCCAGTTCTGGGAGCCACAATTAAAAAAGGACATTGAGAAACTAGAGCATGTTCAAAGGAGGGCGACTAAAATGGTGAAGGGTCTGGAAACCATGCCCTATGAGGAACGCCTTAGGGAGCTGAGGATGTTTAGCCTGGAGAAGAGAAGGTTAAGAGGTGATATGATAGCCCTGTTTAAATATTTGAAGGGATGTCATATTGAGGAGGGAGCAAGCTTGATTAGGACCCGGAGCAATGGATGCAAGTTGCAGGAAAAGAGATCCCACCTCAACATTAGGAGGGACTTCCTGACAGTAAGGGCTGCCCAATGGTGGAACACACTCCCTCAGAGTGTAGTGGAGTCTCCCTCCTCAGAGGTCTTCAGACAGAGGCTGGATGGCCATCTGTCGGGGATGCTTTGATTTGGATTTCCTGCATGGCAGGGGGTTGGACTGGATGGCCCATGCGATCTCTTCCAACTCTATGATTCTATTGACCAATCACAAAACAAAAGGGAAAGCACACCCTTAGACAAACAGACATGTTTCACCACTTGAAAGAGCACATCTTCTAAATGCATGTTTAGTATGTTGTCTAGTTTGATACTTACTGTAGTCATTTTTGTTAGGCAGCATGTATTCGCATTTCTCAGTTCCTTTTTGAAAAGACAACCTTCTCCCCTACAACATCCTTTGAGGCAGAGGGAAGGATAAGTTATTTGCATATTTGTTGAGAAAAATTCTGATTGTACAAAATGGGGGGAGGGAGGGACCTCCTAAATTCAACATTGTACTAGCACCTGACTGCTTGCATGTTTCTTGCTTCCCTTCTTTCTCCTAGCCTTCCATCCTGCCTTAAAACTAGCTCCAGAAGATTTACCAGTCCCCTAGAGCCAGTTTTTAAGGTTATATGGTTGTAGAAGGACTGTAGAGGGGGAAGTGGGCTTGTCCCTTCCCAGTTCCACTAGTAGAACTGCCCTAACAACCAATGATTGTGTTTCTTCATAATAAGCTTTAAAATATTGCTTTACACTCAGCTCATATTTGTAAACTACGGTATATACTTTTCATATATTTAGTAATATCTTTTGATATATGTAACACTAAATGCAGTGGTTGGTTCAGCAAATAAATATGGGGACCTTTGTTGAAATTTTTCAGACCAGTGCAATACTTATGCTTCTATGTGCTTCCTTTGCGAGCCTGAATTAATGTAAATCTGTATGTCATTGATTGTAGAGATGAAGAACATGTGGTCCTCCAGATGTTGTTATACTGTAATTCCTACTGCCTGCTATCATTGGCTTTGTAGCTAAGACTGATGGGAGCTGCAGTGCAACAGCATCTGGATGGTCACATGATCACTAATCCAGTCAGTTGTTCTGGCTGAACAACAGTCAAAGGGTGTTTGCTTTGCTTATATTAACTAGATATTTCAGTTGACAGCTCCAACTATGTGTAGCAGTTTTTCAGTACAGGTGGTTATCTTGGGTTTTTAAAAGAAAGTTCAGCTGTTTAAAGGAGGGTGGTGTTTTGGTTTTTTTTAATGTCCAATAGTAAAATGTGGTTTTCATTACCAAAGACTTAACAGATGTCCTTTGTACATTTTTACACACAGTTGATTCAGACTTGTATTCTCTGGTATGTACTTTCTCTTCTGGCTATAGCACTTAGCAAGAGGAGTGGTAAATTAATCACAGATGCTTTGTTTTGGAGCCTTACCAGCTGTAGAGTCATTATTAAAATAGATTGTTTGCAATAAAAGTAGTTTCAGTTGCTAATATCTACTTTAATTTCAGTCTGAAAATATTGTCATGTTAACTCATGCCAAGGTCAGATTTGGGGAAACAGGAACAGTAAGAATGAAATTCAGTTGAAGTCCTAAAACCACTTACTCAAATGTAGTTCTTTTTCTGTGCATGGGCCTCTTCAGGAATTGCTGATTGCAGGAATATAGCTCTGAACAAGAACAACAAATGTTCTCTCTTGAAAAATAGATTTGTTTTTCTTAAGGTGTGGTAGGCCTGTGGGACAACATTTATTACACATTTCTCAGATGCACTCCAATGTACTTCCAGTTGACATTATCTGTACTGTGTTCCATACTGTAGCCCAGTCCATTTGTAGGTATATTTAAATGCATGGGTTTCTCAGAGTTAGCAAAGTTATGTAACTTGTGCTTGTCTGTGCTGCATTCTGTGCTACATCATTGCTTCAAAGCAGAATGGTCCATTGAGAGGGTGAGCGTGTCTGGCTCTGTTTGTCTCCCAGGGTGCTTTTACTTCTTTTACAAAGAATGCAGGAGGTTAAATACCACCCCAAATACCCCACTCTCATCTGATTTTAGAAGCTACGCAGGGTGAGGTCTGGCTAATACTTGAATCTTCAGGTGGGATGAAGAACCCTTTCACAATGTATAATTATAGCACTGTGATTCCTGTGGAATCCTGGGTTTTGCAGTATAGAAAGATGTATTTAGAATTGTCAACCAGAGACTTATAGTTCCTCACCAAACTATATATTCCTGGATTCTCTAGGATGTTGCCAAGACAGTTAAAGTGGAATTACAGTGCTCTTTAGCAGAAAGGGCCCTAAGACATAATACAGTCAGCCCTTCTTATACATGGATTCAAGCATACATGGTTTGAAAATGTTCAAAAAAAGTATAAATTTCAAATTTCAAATCTTGATGTTCCATTTTTTAAGGGACACCATTTTGCTATGTCATTATATTTAATGGGACTTGAGCATACACGGATTTTGTTATACATGGGGGATCTTGGTACCAAACCTCAGCATATAACAAGGGTCCACTGTACTGTTTTAAACCCTGGAGAGTTGACAATAGTGAGCTAGATGGACCGGTAGTACAACAAATCCCTGTGTCCCTGTCGTCTTGCATAGTGTTGATGAAGGAGCTATTAAATACCATAAAATTGTGAGGGGATATAACTATTATTTATTTCACTCATCTGAAAGTCTGGACATTTCCTCCCTCTCCAAAGAATGTCCCCAAGTTAACACCCCCTCCCAACTTATTGGAAAACATACTCTGAAAGCAAGTCAGAGGAAACTTTGCTGTGCCTTACTTGATCCTTTGCAGAAACTGGCCCTCGCCATTCTAGATCAAGGGAAGTAATAGTGTCTAGATCCAGGGAAGTAATAGTACCACTCTATTCTGCATTGGTCAGGCCTCACCTGGAATACTGAGTCCAGTTGTGGGCACCACAATTCAAAAAGGATATTGACAAACTGGAGCATAGAGCAGGGAAACCAAAATGCTAGTTTTGGAAAATGCCAAGCAAACAGGATGTTTACATAGTTTTTCTGTATAATTCTATATTTTAAAAAAGCTGTATAATTCTATATTCAAAACTTCATATCTTTGGGATGTGAATTGCATTGCTTGCCCTATATCTTCATTTCTATGTACTTGAGAGAAAGTACTTCAAACTTTCTAAAATTTTGAAGTGAAGCAAATACTTTTATTTGCTATTTTTAAAAAATATTCTCAATCTGTGCCCAGAACCCATGTGAATAAATGTCTGAACTTGTTCTCTAGTACAAGATTTTAGCAGCTGTGTGTCTTTAGTTCAAATTGGCTCCCGAAAATATTACAAGTTCAGATATATATTTTAAGCCAAGTTTTACCCTGGAGTGAACTTTTATGAGATCATAAACTTGGTCAATTCATAATGGAAATTCTGACAGGTCCTTTACTATCACATAGCACATGGTAATATAATGACTGGTAGGGAACAACCCATGCATGCTCTCCTTCCTTTATTCCACTATAGCCATCTCTGGACATTTTCTAAGAAAACAACTAATTTTCCCATACTGTTACACTTTAAGTCTACAACTCTGTTGTCTTGGAAGACATCCCAGGATTAATGAGATCTTCTCCTGTGGCAGTGGAGAGAGAGGCCTCACCATGGAAGAAGAGATCCAACTTTGGATGTCCCTTCTTTATCCCAGTGAGACCTTTGAGACCCTCACATCTTCAATGCTGGCTATCCAGTGTCAATAGAAGCAATAATGGGTACATCAGAATGTGCTTTGTAGGTGGATTGGGAGACATCTGTCCAGCCTTGGGAGGAGATGCATCACTTTTGGAAATGTCCACACAATTTTCTTCTCATTGGTTGCACTGGAAGAAAAATGCAAAAGCAACAGTAAGAAACTAAACTAGAACAGAAAAGGAGGTGATTTTATTCATTGTATTCAACTGAATACAATGAATAAAATCACCTTAATGTAAACTTAAATACAGTAATTCAAACATGGGATAGAAAGAATATTTGAAAATATTCAGAATATGGTAAAAAACAAAAAAAAACAAAAACAAAAAAACAAATCAAAACCCACTAGGTAGTTTCAGTCCTGAAAGCCCTGATGGAAGAATCCTGGACCAATGAAAATCTTTGCAGTTTCAAACGTACTTTGTGCAAAATTAACACTTGATTTTTTTGCACAAAAATCAGGATTTTTATTGTGGAAAACAACATTTTCTACATAAAATACTGTTTTTTACACATAAAATCCTATAATTGAAACTTTATTCTGTGTAAAATTTGCACATGGTTGATTTTCATAGAAAACAACATTTTCTGCACAAGAAACACAACATTAGTATGTGGTACAGATGGCCATCCAGCATGCTTAAAAATCTCCAAAGAAGGAGACTCCACCACTATCCGAGGGAATGTGTTCCACTGTCGAATAGTTCTTACTGTCAGGACGCTCTTCCTAATGTTGAAGTGGAATCTCTTTTCTTGTAGTTTGGATTCATTCCTCCATGTTCTAATCTCTGGAGCTGTTGAAAATAAGTTTGTTCAATCCTCAATATGGTATTCCTTCAATTATTTAAATAGGGCTATGATGTCACCTCTTAACCATCTCTTCTCCAGGCTAAACATACACAGCTCCCTAAGTTTCTCCTCATAAGTCATGGTTTCCAGACCTTTCACCATTTTGGTCACCTTCCTCTGAACACACTCCAGCTGGTCAACATTTTTCTTGAATTGTGGTGCCCAGAAATGGACACAGTACTCCAGGTGAAGTCTGACCGAAGCAGAATAGAGTGCTAGTATTGTTTCCCTCAATCTAGACACTACACTCCTGTTAATGCAGTCTAGAGTCATTGGCTGGTTACAAACCGCTGAAAAGCGGCGCTCTGCCGCTGCCGTCGGTTACCGTATCCGGGAACCGCGCAGTACCCGGACGCAGCAAAGAAGAAGCGCCAAAACTCGCACACTCGCAGCATCACATCTGGGACGCGACGTGTGGACACTAAGCGTCCAGCACGTAAAGATGGCGATGCTCGTGTGTATAGGGTGCCGCCATCTTTACGTCCTCATCATGTGCTAGGGATGAGGCCAGTATGGACGCTAGGCCAACCCCTAGCACGTGACGAGGGCGCCGCAAAGGCCCGTTTGTAATGGGCCATATTGACTTTTTTAGCTGCTGTATCACACTTTTAACTTATGTCTACTAAGACTCCTAGATCTTTTTCACACATACTGTTGTCCAGCCAGGTGTCTCATCTTATATCTGTACATATCATTTTTTTTTCTTGCCTAAGTGTAGTACCTTGCTTTCTTCCTGTAGAAATTCATTTTGTTAGTTCTGGTCCAGCTCTCTAACCTGTTAAGGCCATTGTGAATTTTGATCCTGGCCTCTGGAATATTGTCTGTCCCTTACCTATTTCTCTTATCTATTTTGAGTGGGGCAGTTGTTTCATTTGCCCTCAGATAGGTCATCATGTGGCCATACTGAGTCAACTATGTCATGACAGCATCACTGTTTTCATGAAATGAATGTTGACCATACAAAGAAAAGGCTCATTTTTAAATATCACTGAAGATTAGGGATTCTAAAAGCAAATTGGCCACATTTTATTTCATTTTCATTTTTTGAGAAGCATGGAAGGTAATATATTTTCTTATGAATCCTGCTGTCCTTATTCAAAATGGCTACTTTTCAATCAGTACCTGAAATTGACAAACACATGGCGTAACTCAGGTCCTAAACACATTTGCTTAAGATCACAGCCTTAAAGTCTACAAGGTTATAAAGTATACCTTTTCAGCTAATCTAACACTGATAGGCAGGCAAGCATGCCACCATAATGCAGTCTTGTGACATGAGGCATGAAAATGGATACTGTTAAAACAATTTCAACCTTTCTAGAACCTATTATTACCAGGCAGGAAGTCCATTTTAGTTTTCAAGATTTGAGTTTGGGTGTCGGACTAATAACCTAACGTTAGACAAGCAGAATAGTCACAAACCCATTGGAATTGTCTCCAGAAAGTAATTTTATCTTATGAGAAATAATTCCTAGCACATGCAGATATTATGCTTATATGTTTTCTCAATTACATACAACTTCCTTCATCATAACAGCTTTCTTTTAGGTTGTTAGGATTGCATCCCTGCATGATTTGCTGTAACATCAGTCTTTTACACTAACAGCTTGTAAGTAATGCAACGATGCTAAGCCCAAAATAATAAATTGCTCAAATTATACTGTTGTGCATTCCCTATTAGAACAAACATTTCAAAGTTTGTCACTCTGCAAAAAGCTCTAATGCACACACTTCTTCTTTGTGGCCATTTAAAGGCTGCAGTTGTGTTTTGTGCTTTGTAAGGGGAAATTTGGATATGGTGAAGACATTAAGATAATTGTTCTTCCTTATTGTGGAGTGATTTTAGCAACTGTTTTTCCTTCCTTTAATAGGGAAACAAGATTACAAGAAAACCAGGCCAATGTTAAAAGCAACTCGATTAAAAGCAGAGGCCAAGAAAACCGCACCAGGCATAAAGGTATACCTAGCTGATAGCTTACACCAACTTCCTATAGACTTTGAGTTTATTTTCCCCATAGATGTCCTTTGTGAATATTGATCTTTGAGAGATATTGTTTATGACACTTCCAAACCCTAAGTGAAATGCTAGGTTATAAAATATTCATACTGTATTTCTTTCAGTTTAACCCACAACCAAAGTAGAATCATGAAGGTTGAAAGGCTGCATTCAGAGATCAGTCCTGTTGAACTCTGTGAAAGTCCTTTATGAGTTAACATGCATACAATAGGGCAATAAAGTGTTTTTTATTCTTTTCCTTCTTGAAAAAAGTGAGCTTGTTTTAAGGCTGCCTTCAAACTACTGTCATAGCTCAGTTTTAAAACAACAACCATACATAGGCAAGTATTGTCTTATAGCTATCCATATCTATTCAGATGGCAGCCAACTGAATTCAGTAGGACTTTGTCCTAAGTAACTGTCTATAGAATTGCTGCTTTACTGTTGTTTATGTATTATTGCATATTCTTGAATAGTCCCAATTTGGCAGGGACAGTCTCAGTTAATCCTCTGTCATTCGCCCTTTTCAGCTGCTTTTAAAATATCCCAATATATCCTCCTCTCAGTTTCCTCTTTTAGCAGCAGCTTTTGTCAGTTGCTGCAAACTGAGTTTGAAGTGCAAAAGTAGTCTGTATTTACCATATTATATTCGACTATAAGTCAACCTCATGTATAAATCGAGGGCAAGTTTGGGGGCCAAAATTATGGATTTTAACATGACCTGTAGATAAATTGAGTGTAAAACTTGGAGGCTCCTTCAGTGTGTGTATGTAAATGGCAAGAGGGAAGCAGCAATCAATACAAGGCTTCAGTGTTTCAGTCTTCACTCCGACACAGTGAAGCACGGCGTGGGAGAAGGACTGTTAAACAAACAGCAATCAGTCAAACACAAAGGATTCTATCTGCTTGGCTCAGGACAGAAAGAAACTGCATGGAGAAATCTGAAAGAGCTGCTATCACATTACCATAAATAAAGCCGGCCTATGATTTTGGGGTCAATTTTGGGCATAAGTTTTTAGACTTATAGATGAGTATACAGTGGGCCCTTGCTATACACGGGGGATCCGTTCCAGACCCCCCCCCAACGTATACCAAAATCCACGTATGCTCTAGTCCCATTGTCCCCAATCGTGCCGCCATTACGGACAAAAGTCCCTCCCCTCCCTTCCCTCCAACTCTTTCTTTCTTTCCCTCCCTCCCTCCCTCACCTTTTCTTCACGGCT
>NC_056525.1:217720608-217742066 GCF_019175285.1 Sceloporus undulatus | reverse complement strand
CTAGTATCTTATTATCCCTGCTCCTGAACCAGGATTGCAACCATATGATTGTTCACAAGCATTTAACAAGCTGTTGTGACTAACAGGAGTTATAAATCCACATAAAGCAGTAGTAATAAATGGAGGCAATAGATCAGCCATTTATCCCAGAATATCCTTGTTCTCTGCAGTCCAACTATTCCACACTGAGTTTTTGTGTTTACAAAACGGATTTTGTCATGGCCTTTAAAGCCAAACACTCAGTTTAGTACGGTAGCTATTCACTGCAGAAAAGAGGGTATACAGAAAGATGTGCTTAAATTAGTGTGTCATTGCTTTGCTGGAGTAAGCTCTCAATGACAAATAGATTGTCAAATTGAGATACACCTCTATAGATCAGGTTTCTGAAGGCATTAGCTCCTAAAACGACACTGGGCAAAGGCAAAAAGAGTCCAATTACAAGGAAATCTCCTCTCAGGATATATTGCCAACCTTTTGGATTGATTATTAACTTTCATAACGATATGGAAGAGCCCTGTAATTCTTGCCTCTTATTTATATTGCAACTCAGTGGTATTCAAGGGAGAAGCGATGCAGCACAAAGGTAAAGAATTGCCAGAGAAGAGCAGCTTGAGAATGGTTAAGATTAATGGACAGATAAAGACGCATATGATTGCCTGCCTTTCCAGAACAAGCAGCAACTAGCTCATTAAGCTGGTGAAAAACTCTTGAGACAGTTGTTTCAAACAGCCTTGCTTTGAGCAGGCAATGGTTGCATCTTTGTTCCCATTTATAAAGGTTCCTGACATGGCAGCAAGAAAAAAGCCTGAAAAGAAGTGCATATTTTGCAAGAATGTGTGTGCCTGAAGATGAACCTGAAGAATGACGGTTGCTTCAGGGGTCAGTTCTCTTTTCTAACATCTTTATTCTTTATCTTTTCAGCTGACAAAATAAAATAAAATTCCCTTTCCTTAACTTTTGTAGCAAACGGTGGTCACTCTGTTTGGAGCTGACAGCCACATTCGCTTGGGGGGAAGCTTGGGGGAGGTTGTATGCTGGGCCTGGGCAAAACCATAACCAAAGTAGTGTGAGATTAAAATACTTGGGCTCATCTTTTTTTCATACCCCCCCCCACACACACATATATTCTCACACCTAATTTGTTGTTGTTGTGGGCTTTCAAATCGTTTCTGATCTATGGCTACTGAAAGGCAACCTAACATTTTCTTGGCAAGTTTCTTCAAAGGGGGTTTGCCACTGCCACCCTCTGAGGCAGAGAGAGTGTGACTTGCCCAAGGTCATCCAGTGGGTTTAGATGGCTGGTATAGAATTTAAATAGAATTTAAATCCTGGTTTGCAAAGTCATAGTCTAATGCTCAAACCATTACACCATAGTAGTTAACTTTCTCACACCTAATACACCCGCTCATTGATGCCCCGGAGATCTTGTAAACTCACACTCACAGCCACACACACCTCTGAATTTTGGTGAGTGGGTGGCGGTCCCTAATAGAACCAATCACTTAATAGCAAGTGTGGGGTAGCTGAAAAATAAAGGTTTCTCCTGAACCTAAAATTGGAGGAGGAGGTGTCCATCTGACATGTTTATCAACCTTTCACATCTGGATTATTTCTGTAGTGTGGATGCTGCTGTAGCCAGCATCTTCTTCAGGTCATCTGAGGATTCACTTCCTAGTAGAAAAGAAAGGAAATCTGTGCTAGATTCAGAAACAGAGCTGTGCACAACCACCGAAGGTGATGATGCTCAAAGAGGCAGGCTAAAATGATCTTGCTTAGAAGGAATATAAGGCTGCAGTTCTTGGGAGTTCTCAGCAGCAGAGTAAGTAATTCTACATGTGGAAGCCATTTGTTTTTAGCCTATGACAGCAGTGGATGTTGGACTGTGTTTCAGTAGGATGCTGAAACCTATCCAGTTTTTACTTTAAGTGCTGAATTATATCCCCAAAATAATAGTGAGGACCATGCTGCCCCACAGCAATGGAGGCTGTTGCCTACATCTGATCTGCAAGAACTATCGTGGGTGGGATGCTAGCAATCTCTGGATAAGATCATCATTTGAGACATCTGCTGCTACAGAAGCAACTCGTACACATTTTGTGTTTCCCTTCTCATTGCATTTCTCTAGCTTGGATGGTATCAGTTTCATAACAGGCTCTTGTCTCTGGCTTCCCCTCACTTGACAAATGACTTGGCAAGACTCTGTATATTGTGACTCTTGGTCTGCTTCCTATACCTTGCTTTTGGATACTCCTTATCTCTTTTGTTTGCTAACTCTGTGAGTAAGGAAATTATCACACTTTATTTTTCGCCCGATTGGGGCACAGGCTGGGAATGGGCTTGAATGGTTGAAAACAGGTGTTATCACACAGCAAAATGCCACCGATGCCACTGGGACACGATGCCACAAGCTGTCCCCCAGCCATGCTTAGCCCACCGATTTTGCAAGGACAGAAAGCTTACATACTTCAAAATTGGCAGGCTAAGCGTGGCTGGGGGGTGGCTTGTAGTCTCCTGGCAACATTGGTGGTGTTTCACCCATTCCCAGCCTGTGCCTGGATCAAAATCTCCTAAGACATTTCTTTCAGAGATTCCTTAGCTGCTTTGTTTACTTTCTGTGAGTCTTCTCTGGAGTATCTCCCAGTCACATGGGACCAGTCACCTGAGACCAGAATACAACACTTACATCCTTATGTACAAAATATAGATTTGCATATACATTTCAGGCTGAGTCAGTTTCACAGCTATCATTTAAAGGGTACAAGATCAGGTACCCCAAGGATATCAACTTGTTGATTATAATTTCTCTTTCTGAGAGATATCCATAACAGTATTAGCACTGACAAGATGGAAGACAAAAGAGGGAAAAGAAAATAAGCTGTATTAGAGAAAACTGGTCATATATCTCTCATAATCCTAATTAAGTAATCAGTGAGGATAAAGACCAGAATTTTCTAGCATTCTGAGACCCAAATGGGTTCTCTCCAAAAGTCAACTAAGGTTATTCACTAATGAGAATTCTTCTTCCGACCTATTGGTCCTGGGAGAAGGCTTTGCTGACCTCTCATTGGAGAGACCAGAAATGTAAATAAAAACGGTGCGCTTCTGTGGCTGTTAGCCCCCTGTTAATTTCAGTAGCCATTTGGTTTGAAGCTTGGCAGCCATTTTGTACTGGCAGCCATTTTATATAACTCCATTTGCAGCCTTGTTGGGGGGAGGCCTGTGGCTCAGTGAGGGGTGACATACAACATTCAGGGGGCCCAAGCTTGGCATAACAATCTGTAATCAGTCATTTTGTAATAAAATGTTTCATACTAAGATGGTGTTTACAGTAATTCATTCTATAACAGCATTCAGTGCTGACTACCCTCCCTTGCTGATTGTGTGGCAGCCATTTTGTATTGGCAGCCAATTTATATAACTGCATTTGCAGCCTTGTTCGGGGGAGGTCTGTAACTCAGTTGGGGGTGTCAAATAACTGTAGAGGGCACTAGCTTGGCATAACAATCTGTAATCAGTCATTCTGGACAAAAATGTTCATGCTATGTAATGAACATTTTTGAGAGGGAGTCTGCAACTGGTGCTTAATTCACTCTATAACAGCATTCTGTGCTGTCTCCCCTCCCTTACTGATCAGTGTGGCAGCCATTTTGTTGAGGCTCAGCAGCCATTTTTTATTTCAGACATTTATTATGGCCGCATTGCCAGCCTTGTTGAGAGGATGTCTGTGCTTCTATAAGGGGTGCCATACAACTTCAGGGACCCCAGCTCTGCATATCAAGTGTTAATCAGCCATTTTCGAGTTGATTTTGTATGCTAAGCTGGGTCTGGTCCAGATGGTATTTGGATAGGAGTCCACCATTAAATACAGGGATGGCTGGTGTCACAAGCATATACATTCATTAGTGTTGGGGTGGGTGGTGCGTTATACTATTCAAGTTTGTGCTGTTCAGTAAGGCCTTTGGTTTTCAGAGCGCACTCTTATATTAGAAACCATCATTTGCTCAGTGAAAGGAATTGTTAATGGCTCCAAACAAAGGAATAGGAAGGCCAGGGCCCTGCCCCCAAAGAGGAGGATGGTGATGAAGAGATCCATTGGGATTCAGTGCTATCCAGGTTGCAAACTTTGAAATCTGAGAGGGCAGGATATGTTCCAAATGCATCTTCTGGGTGTATGTCAACTGTGATGTTTGAACAAAAGAAATTATTTAACAAAGTTTGCTCTCGTCTTACCGCCCTTGAGCAGCTACAAGCCCAAGATGAGGGTTCTTTACAGTCAATGTGTCAGGAGGCTTCCAGGCTGGAGTTCCCAGAGGGTCAGCAAGCTGCAGTGGATGGTCATGTTCTGGACTTTTCACCAGGTGAGGCAAGTGAGCCACAGTTTATTTCATCACTGGCCACAGGGTCCAGGCCAGCTGCATCACAACCTAACCCCATACCTGGGACTTCTATGGCTACAGGGGTGCCATCTTCGCCTTCTGCTAGGCCTACACAAGGTGAACACTTGCATAGTGGACATCTGGTCCAGAAAATGCCTATTTTGTCTTCCTTTCATGGTTCAGGACCAACAAGCCAGCAACAGAAACTGTTATGCTGGAATATTTGGCTGATAGGGTGTCTTTGACCGAAAGCCCTGTAGGTTCAAGCATGAGTGTTCATTGTGTCGAGGGAACGACTCCTTTAAGTAGTTTATTTTCCTATTTCTTCTTAGTTTTGTTTCTTTTTAATCAGCTGAAGTCTCAGATGTTGCCGTGGCTTCAGAGCTTACAATGAGGGCCGGCAGGGGAGCAACCCAAATTATGGATTGCCCTTGGGGCTCAGGTGTTTTCGCCCTTTGGAAGCTGGGGAATTGGTCTTGGAGCAGACCGTCCGCCAGCTGTTCCTACACAAGATTCTCCCCCCTGGGCTTGCAGTTCTCAAATAAAATTAAATAGGTTGAGTTTTAATAAAGTTGTCTATTTTACAACCCAGTTCTCTGTGTCTGGTCTCATTATTCAATGAGTTGTTCAGCAATACTTCTCCCGAACTATTGGTCCTGAGAGAAGGCTTTGCTGGCCTCTCATTGGATCGAGAGCGCAGAAATTTAAATAAAAAAAACGCACACTTCTGCAGGCTTTTAGCAGGGAGTGGGCGGGGCTTAGCCTGCTTGAGGCTCTCCCTGTCACTTGCCTTGATCGACAACAGTGTGAGATTCCTTCTGGTCACTTTAGGGCCGGGTAGGATTTTTTGCCCTTGTTTTTCCAAGGGTTTTTTGCCTACCCTACACTTTAATTGCGGAATTGGACAATTGGCTTAGGGTGTGGTCATAAATAGCTTCATGGCATAGGCGGGGGGGGGGGGGGGGGGAGATAGACATTTTGGTGAACACCTCGGCACCCTCCTAAAGGGTGAAGTGGGTCTCTGGAACTGGTCTCTCATTATTCAGTGAGTTGGTCAGCAGAAGTCTTTCACCATTCTTAAATGCACCTGCTTTTGGCATTATACTGTGCTGGGGTAAAATACAGACATGATACAAGATAGAAAATGCAGGAAGAAAATAGGATTTCTTTAAAACGCCTATTAAACACAGTGCTGTTTCACTGTAACTGCTATAGAAACATCTTATAGATTTGTTGCTGGTGAGATGCTAAACCTCTCTGGCTGAAAATTCTAAACAGCAAATTCCAAGATTCCATAGGATGGAACCAAGGCAGTTTAAGTTGAATCATAGCATTATAATTGTGTACTGTGAAAGGGTGTACTACCACAAAATTCTTGCAGTGAGTAGAACCATCCTTGTACCACTTAGATTAAGGCTGCTGCTACAGTTTAGAATTATTGCAGTTTGACACTGCTTTAACCATAATGGCTCTATCCTATGGAATCCTGGGTTTTGTTCTTTCTTGTGGCACTAGAACTGTCTGAGAAGGAAGGCTAAATATCCCACAAAACCACAGATCCTAGAATTCCACAGCATTGAACCATGGCAGGTAAAATGGTGTCAAACTGCATTAATTCTGCAATGTAGATGCAGCTGAAGTAGAGAAAGAAAAGGTAGGAAATGTTCCATTTCTCACTAGGAAAGTCATCTATGGTAGTGCCCAGGGCCTCCAAGTTACTATGTGTTGGTACACATAGTAACTTGGAGGTATGCTGACATTCAACTCATAAAAGTCAGGCTATCATATTGTCATCTAAAAAGTGGGTCAGATAAAATGGGGGAAATGTTGCTCACTGTAGCTTCTGGAATGAGCCCATACTCTTTGATTAACCACAATGCATTTTATGCATAATAGTCATCTGCTACTTCTCTATGGCCTGTTACAGACTGCCAAAATAAAGCTGCTTCGGGTCTCTTTGGAGGTATGCTGTTTAAATGATGCATGCATCCTAAGAATCCGGAAGCTGCACAAAAGCTGCACTCCCGTGCTTAGGAATGGAGTGTGACTTTGGCGCGACCTCCGGACTAGTAGGACCCATGCATCATTTAAACAGCATACCTCCAAAGAGACCTGAAGCAGCTTTATTTTGGCAGTCTGTAACAGGCCTATGTGATCAGCTTAGTTCTTCTTTGCCCATTCTGTATTTTTATACTGACTTACAGTTTGTAAGAAGAGATATTTATGTGAATTCAATAAACAACTGAGCTTTCACTCCCCCCTCCCTAAACTGTTTCAAGCATGATTTTCACATTACAGCTTTATTATCCTGGCAGGTTTTTGAATTCATTTGTAGAACATCATTACATCTGCTATGTAGAACACTCCAAGGAATCCTTACAGGTGTGCCAAACCTGTTGCTTGTTATGACTGGACCTGTATTGCTAAGATGATAGTTATAAAAATGCCCTAACTAGAAAATGATTACCACCACCTCTGTCAAAACCAGATGAAAAGCATCAACACTGAAAAAAGGGGAAAAAACCCTTCTCAATTCCTGGCAGCAAAAAATTACATTATTAGCCTGAAACATCATTTGAAAATGCACCAGCCTTATTTACACAGTAAAAGAGAAAATAGATCAAAGGATGAATTAGATTTCTAGATCCCTATATGCACAGGGATTGGAGACATAACAAATAAAGCCTGCTCATACAGCCTCAGTTTATGTTGTCAATTCCCATATTTTATTTTAGAAAATAGCTGCATACAATGGGCCTAGAGCTCTTAAATGGTAAGCATCGGTGCTTGGAAGAATTACTTTTAGGAGTACAGTTTGCAGAATTCCTAACCCAACATGACAACTGGAAGTTGTAGTTGAAAAAAAGGATCTTTTCCAAGCTGTGGTATGCTGTTGGGGCTGATTGGAATTATGCTACTGTGTAGATGTATGGTTGTACTGGGATGATTGTGTTAGCTTACAAATCACAATGTTTGAAAAATGGGATATTTGTGGATTCTGGAGCTAATTCTGGTATCAGCTATTTGAGCTAATATGAGTCTCAGAACTTAATTTTCTATTGGCATTTACACTTTAAAATGCATTTACAAATATTGGTGAGGTACAGACCTCTCCTTTAGGGTGGCCTGCACCCACCCATTTCCCCTCCGGATTGGGGCCTGGGCATCCACAGCGGCAGCCTCAGAGGCTCCAATTCGCCTCTCCTTCAAGCCTCGGGGAAGTGGCAAAACACCGCTTCCCCGTGGCCTGGAAAGGGATATCCTTGGGGCGACAGCTGCTAGGAAAGGGAGAAAGGGGCCACTTGGCCCCTTTCTCTTTCACATCACTGCCGTGGCTGTGTAAAGGCTGCATCAGCGATGCATGTGGCAAAAAGGAGCTCCGTTTCGGAGCTCCTTCCCGCGACACTGAAAGGGCACCCCAAGCGCCCTGCAGACACGTCGCGAGGATGTCACGCCTGTGCCGCACCGTTTGGATGCAGTGTGGCCGTGACATCATAATGGTGGTGCCTGTGTATACAGTCGGCCCTTCTTATACACGGATTTTTTATACACGGATTCAAGCATATACGGTTTGAAAATGTTCCAAAAAAGTATAAATTTACCTTGATGTTCCATTTTTTATTAGGGACACCATTTTGCTATGTCATTATATTTAATGGGACTTGAGCATACATGGATTTTGTTATACATGGGGGATCTTGGAACCAAACCCCAGCGTATAACAAGGGTCCACTGTACAGGGTTCCGCCATTATCATGCCTCTGCAATGTGCTAGGGTTGCGGGGCGTGCAGTGGCACCATGTACCCTAGCACATGTCCAGGCCAGGGCAAAGCGCCGGTCTGGATAGGGCCATTGTGAAAGAAACCTTGTTTAGAAAAATGTATTCTGAGAGAAAAATGTATTTACAGTATGTAATTAAATGCTGAGAGCCAGTGTGCTCTAGTGGTTTGGGTGTCGGATTAGGATGCTGAGACCAGGTTTCAAATCTTTGCTCGGTCATGGAAACCCACTGGGTGATCTTCAGTGAGCCATACTCTCTCAATCTCAGAGGAAGATAATGGCATCCCACTCCCTGAACAAATCTTGCCAAGAAAACTCCATAATAGGTTAATCTTAGTGTTTCTATAAGTCTGAAACTAATGGAAGGCACATAACAATAACTTGAATGCAAATTTGGGAGTGGTTGATGGTTTTTTAAAAATCACATGGCAGTACAAAAGTTAGACATAATGCTTAAACACATGCAAAAAAGAAAGAAAGATGCAAAGCAATTATAGTTTTGCCTAATCCTAGTCTCATAAAATATCCACTGAATCCTGCTTTGCTCTTGACATATGGGAGTGATCAGGGAAAGCATAATCTGATCTGGATATCTTTGTAGGGCAATTGATGTCCAAGTTTATTTCTGTTGTCTATAGAACCTCACCAATTAGCCTTCATTTCATCATTATATATTCTGTTTCCATTGGCTTAATAGAGGATGTTCTTGCATTTTTAGCCAAAATAATGGTATATATAAGATCTACTTTGTCCTGTTTCTAGACTGTGGGGAAATGAGGGAACAGTCCCGCCTAGGTTATTTTCCCCACATGCAAACATTTCAGAGAAATTCTTTGCCCTTAATTAACATTCCACTCAAGTACCCAGTTCTTGAGTTGCAGAAATGGCTTTAGCAAGAGGAAGCCTATACTTAACAAGAGTTTTCCCTGGATGGTTCTTTCTAAAGTACACTACAGGACTGCAAACACACAAGAGGTTTTGAGAACAACAAGGTCATAGAAACAATAACTATCACAAAGTGACTGCTAATAATGTATATTTTTCCTCTTTAACTACCATCCACACTGCTGTCCCACTTCTGAATAATACAGCTGTGAAGGTAATTAATTAATGTAGGAATGGGGTTTAATAATAGCACGAGCTCACTCATTGGTTGCTGGCATCAGCTACCATGCTGATAACAGGTCCCTACCATTATTGTCACCTCACTAGAAAATTGGCATTTAATTAACTTAGGGAGCTGTGGAATCATTTCTATGAAATACTTATTTGCATCTTTCAAAATTAAATGCTCCTTTATAGAGCAAGATAATCCAGATGTGTAGGTTATTGGGCTGCCGAGAAACCCTAGAGGCTGGGCAGCTGGGATTCTTACCCATGGTTCAGTACCAAAGATCATAATTACAATAACCCTTTTCACAGATTGCCTTTGATATGTGCACAATAGAATGAGCATAGTTTTTAAACTAGCTTTTTTTTAACATTGTAAAATTTATTTTTGGTCGAAGCTGCACATTAACTCAAGAGCATCAGATGTGTAACAGTTTGGCACAATATTATTGTGCTTAATATGTCTTGAACACCTCCTTCCTCCCCCATCATTCCAAGTCAATCTGATAGAAAATAAATTAATTGTGATACATTTTTGAATCAACAGATGTCAGTGGAATTATTGTTGATCGTGGGTATAGTAGCCTATGCTTACCACAGTTAGGAGGTGGTCAAAGTTGATAGGTGAGTTGATATCCTGCCTTTATTGCATGATCATCTCTCTGGAAGGCCAAAGCCCTCAGCTTCTGAGATCTTCAGTGCAAGCTTCAGAAAAGATAGCATGAGGTAAGTCCTCCCATCATGGGATCTTTCATATACCAGAAAGTATGTTCAGCTGGGAAGGTTGAATAGTGATTGAGACATTTCAAAATTCAGAGACATAGTTCTGTTAGTTTGGAATATCAGTATACAAAGGGTTCTTCAAGTACCTTTGAGACTGTGCAAAACAAATAAATAAGTTGTAGCATTTTGTAGACTTGGTCTACATCCTCAGATGCCAAGTCTCAAAGGTGCTACAAAATCTCCTTGCATACAGATATTTAAAACACATATTTGTGTCCACCTCACAATGATTTGGACTACTATAATGGGGCTGCCTTTGGAAACTGTTAGGAAATTTCAGCAGGTCCAAAATGCTGAGGCCAGGCCGTTGAATGAGGCTGGCTACAGGGTTCATGTGACTCCTCTGCTGAAACAGCTGCTCTGGCTACCAGTCCGTTTCCAGGTAGAATTCAAAGTGCTGATTTTGATCTTTAAAGCCCTAAACTGCTTGGGTCCAGACTATTTGAAAGACTGTACTTCCCTATACAAGCCAGCCCAATTGTGAAGATTGGCAGGCAAGGGTTTTTCCTCCGTTCTACCACCTTCGCAGGCACAGTTAGTGAGAACTTGGAAGAGAGTCTTCCCCATGGCTGCTCCCAGACTGTGGTCTGTAGAAGGTCAGGTTGTCCCCTGCTCTCTTTTGCTGAAGACATTCTTATTTAGGCAGGCTTTTTGTGTATAACTGTGTGTATATATAATTGGTGTGCTGTAATTAATGTTTTAATGTTTTTATTTTTAAACTGTTATGTTTTAATATTAGCATTATTGCTTTTTTAACTTTTGTAATTGATGTTTTAGTTGTATCCTTTGTAAATTATTGTAAGCTCCGTTGAATCCCATTTTGGGAGAAAAGTGGGATATAAATCAAATAAATAAATAAATAAATCTTCGAAGCTCCCTAGAGTTCAGGGCTAAGAGCCATTTCTAAATTTCTCCTGCAAGTATTTATCAAACTGAATTTATTGAATGAAATTCAGTGCTCCATCTTTGACCATTAAATACCAGAAGTTAATCATATCAATCTATAAAGAAATACTTCTTTTTAATTTTCCTGGATGAACAGCAAATTAGGAGAGTCTCTTATAGGAAGGAAAGTATATCGATAATTATTCATTACTAGATTGAAGAACAGTTTTCCCAGCAATTAGGAAAAATAATAGACCAGCAATAATTTTGCACAATTTTCTACTTTTCACAATTTGATGTCCTAACCTAAGATCTTACAGAATTATTTTACAGAGAAGAAAAACATATGCTTTATATGCAAAACATTTATTTAGTGGTCAGAAAAAAACTGCTTCCAGCACAGAAAATGTGTTTCCTGCATAGAAATTTTCTATTTTCTTTTCTCTTTTCTCTTTTCTTTTCTTTTGGAGGGGGACATGTTTTTTTCCCCTATTTCCTATGGAACACTTTTGAGATATTCAAATATGGAGAGAATATTATGGAGAAATATTAGTTTTCTCCCTTTGTGGGGAGAAGAATACTGTAATTTTTCATCTTCACAAGCAAGGACAAAATAGTCAGGCACTGACATCCCTTGTCCCTTATGCATCACCAAAGAGATGATAAATGCAGATACAGATCTATAGGTGCAGGTGTTGATTTAGACAGGACTCCTGTAAGTTATAGAGAAATACAATACACATCTCTGTTCTCTGCTCTCCTAGAAAGTAGGACCAGGTCTAATGGGTTTAGGTTACAAGACAGTAGATTTTGATTGAATATGAGAAAGAACAATAAGAGTGGTTTGGCAGTGAAACCAATTGCCTAGAGAGGTGGTGAGATTTCCTTCCCTGAATGCTTTTAAATAGAGTCTGGAAAGCTACCTGCTAGGGATGCTTTGGATGGAGATTCTTCATTGAGCCAGGGACTGGATTTGATGGTCCATGAGGCCACTTCTAACTCTGTGATTCAAATAGAAGAACTGCCCTCTGTAATTAGGGCAGATAAACACCTTTCAACAAACAAAGTCCATGGGGTTCTCCAACTGTATGAAGTAATACATTAACAAAAAAGCCTCACCATTAAAACAGTGGCCTATTTTGTTCTTCCATTGCACACAGACAGAGGTTGTCTGTGAAGTAGACTACTACTTGCTGGTTGGGTGGGGGGAGAGAAGAGATATTATCCTCTTATTGAAAGGGATTCGTGGCTGTGTTGTGAAGGGCTGAGTCCCAAGAGGGTAGCTCATTGCTGCCATTACAGCAGGCTGACAGGTAGGGACTGACAGCACCCATCAATCACTCCTTTAACAGCCTGAACTTTTGCCATTTTTCTTCTTGAGAGCAGCAGACAAGCCGACAAGCTGTGCTATGCTGTCAATGAGGTAAAAGTCCTTGGTGTCAGAACTTCTCCTGAGGGGGTTCTCCACTGTTGTGCATTTTTAGCCGAGAGCAGCTGCCCTCTGCTTTATTATTATTGTTCTACATTTTTAACTGGGCCATGAGGTGAATAATAATAATGCAAACAGAGAATGGGATGGAATTATGCTTGGGCCAGATGTTGCTTAACATGTGTGTACATGGGATTGCTTGACACAGGGATTTGTCTGTGGTGTGACAGAAGTCTAGGAGGAAGAAGCCAATTAAATGGCAGCCAAAGAATTGGCTGGCAGGTTCAAATCAGTGTGTGAAACCACACACATATGTGCATCAGTGCAGATACACACAACTGTTTCTTGCCTATAGTTACGTCCTCAGGGTTCCTTTCCGCAGGGCTACAAAAACAAAGCAAACAAAACCTTTCAGGGCAGCTCTATAGCTTGCTCTGTTGGTGTAACTATCTGACAATAGTTCATAAGAAATTAAGGACCCTCTTTCTATTATTATTATACCTGGGTACCAGATTCCATGCTTTGATCAGAGTAGGGTCCTGCTTGTTCTTAATCATTGTAATGTAGGCTTGGATTTATGATGACTCCATAAAGGGGAGACCCTGGTATTAAAAGCCCTACTGAAATCTTGTAAACTCAAGGCCATGACTTTGTTGAGTTTATCCAGATGCTTTCCTACTCCCTTCCACTTAGCAAGCATTGTAGTCTTTTCTAATGAGTCATGTCATTTCAGGACGTGACCAAACAACAATAACCTTAATTTTGTCATTTTGACGTCTATGAAGTATTCGGGCCTGATTTGCTCTGGAACCCATTGATTTATTTTTTTAACTGATCATTGTATAGAATTCCTCTAAAGCACTGCATTTCAAATTAGTTGATACTCTTCCTGTCAGCTTTTTTCTCTGTCCAGCTTTCAAAAAATATGCTTTAGAAATCTGAAATATTGCATACCCTTCAGCTGTCCTGATTTGACAGGTACAGTCCTGATCAAGCTTCTGTCATCCCACATTTTCAGCTGCTTTTAAAAACATCCTAGGCGGGTTACAAACGCGCTCTGCGCGTACTAGGGTTAGGAAGGGCCGTATTAGGGTTAGGAAGGTTCTTACCTTCCTGACGGCCCTTCCTCCCAGTACGTGCGGAGCGCGTACTTTTTCGCGGCACCCATCCACATGGGCGCCGCCATTTTGACGTACTGGACGCTATGCGTCCAGACGTGTCGCGGCGGAAGTGACGTCGCGAGGACGCACTCCACCCCTTGCGGCGCCACTTCCGCGTTCCAAAAAGGAGCGGCATTTCGCCGCTCCTTTTTTGCTGCACGGGGAAGCCTCGCGGTCTGGCAGCTGGGGCTTCCCTACGCAGCAAATGGCGGCGGCAGGAAAACGGCCCCTTGAGGGCCGTTTGTAACCCGCCCTAGTTTCACTCTCCCACTTTCCCCTTTTGTCCTCAACTTACTTCATTTGCTGCAAACTTAGTTCAAAGGATAAAAGTAGTTTGAACACAGTTAACTCAATTAACTTCTTGACCACACTGTCATGTTGATTGGTCATACATAACCCAGTTTTGCAACTTTAACTAAAGGTTGCACTGAAAGACCATTTGTAGCTACTCCAGTGTCATTCTATGGTCAGTGTATGTTGGACATTGACCACAGAGTTGCACTGGAGGACCTAGAGATTCCTAGAGAGGTGTCCTCTCAGGTAAAAACAGTGTTTTTGTTATTTGCGGTTTTTCCATATTCATGGGGGTCTTGTTCCCCTAACCCTAGTGAATATGGAGGGACAACTGTACAGGCTATAAATTCCTGGGCCATATCAGTGAACCAGTATAGAGCTGTAGCTGTTGATTGGAGTCAAGCAGAAGTAGAACCACTAGACAGAAAAACCTGGAAAACTTGGGCAGTAAACCATTCTTGAATAAAATTTGCATTCTTTGAATAAAATGTATTGATTATATTGATCATGTAATATTGGTATCTGGGAATTATTACAAGTAAAAGCAAATGTTGAAGAACGGGAAAGACTCTTGATCAAATCTATCAAAGAAAAAGGTGTAAATAGAGAGGATTTACTGAACAGCAAAGAAAGAAAGGATGCTTATAGAAAGAAAATTATTAAAGTTCATCCTGGCAAAATAAATCATTATATGGTCAGTATATCAAGAGCAAAAAAGGAAAAACTGAGAAAGGGAAGGACAGGAAATGGTTACAGAAGTAGATATTGGGGCTGGGGAGAAATTGAAAGGCTTTAAATTTATGGCTCAGGAACAGGCACTTCAGACAAATAGCATTAAGGCAGATATTGAGGGTGGGGTGAGATAGGATAGTAAATGTCATCTCTGTTGAAGAGTATGAAACTGTTGATTATATTATTTGTTAATGTAGCAAGATTGTACAGGCTGAATATTCATTTTATTTATTTATTTATTAGAATATTTCTATTCCACACTTTACTGTGTGATTTCAAGGTGACATACAATTGAAACAATATAAACACTTCAAAACCATTTCAGATAAAAGAAATAACATAATTTAAACAGGATAAAAAGCATGTTAAATAGATTACAAGCTAAAACAGCAGGAAAGACAGAGTGAAAACCATGCACATGTGCATTTTAAAAAAGATTAGGCCCCAAAGGCTTTAACAAAAACAACAAAAAGCCATGTTTTAAACTTGGCACCTAAAAGAAACCAACTTTGGCACAATACTGCCTCCAAAGGGCTATGACAAATAAGGACTCATAGCCATGATTTCACTAAATAAAATAAAATCAAAATAAGAAGTTAATTTTAATGTTTCAAAATGTTTTGATCCAAAAGCGCCATAGGCAGTGCACTGAAACATTTTTTTGGACTATAGAGCTCTAGCCAATAACTATATTCAGGGGTTCTGGTAGCTGTAGCTCAAAAAGAAACTTTTCCTAATTTGATGCATGTAGTACGTTTACTGACCTTAATATGAAATGTAATTACCTAAAATAATTTTATTTTACCATTCTTTTCAACCTGCCCGCAACAGTTTGTAACAGTGTGACCATGACAAATAAATCACATTAGATAGTCCATTTTGCACTATATTTTGTTATGTAAACTTGCTTGAGAAGGGCAACAGAAAGGTTTAAAGTCCATTCCAAATGAAAGACAAAAATTGGTTGGCATGAAGATTAGCTGTGCACTGATTGCCAAATTGGGATGGGGAATAGGTGCGGTTCTGGGGAAAGTACCTTTTAAAAGGATGATGTAATTTTGAATTAGAAAATAAAAGGGCTGGACCAGCACTCCCAGCTGAACTGTTGGAACTTAATAAGGTGTTAATTGAAGCACCAGCTGACTGTAGCACCTCAGTGCTTAGTTGACAACTGAATGTTAAAAGTGAGAGAATGGAAATAAATAGTGTTTACAATATATACTGAAAGAAAATAGACGGCACTATTTTTTGAGTCGGTCAATAATTGCCAGCTGCAGCTCTGTACACTGTTAGGCTACTTAAATCCCAGTAAGTCAAAGGACTATACAAACGTGAAATCAGGTTTTTGTCTGTATGTACACAATTGATCTGGATGGAGAATTGTGACTATATGAAATGTGTCCAAGTCTTATCTTACAAATGGTCAGCATAAGGCTATCCAGCCTTCATTTAAAAAACAACTGAAGACTCACTTAAAGACTTCTTGGGCAATCAGTGGAAGAGGGCAGGGAGCGGCAATCCCTCTTCCTGAAAAACAGGGAAATGGCAGAATTTCCAGTTTAAAATAAAGGTTACTTGCATTCAGCTCCATGTCTATGCAAATTCAGGGCTTGCATTAAAGGAAAGAACCATTGGGTACCAACACCAGTATCTCTCATCTCAGTAAGGTGGCGTATCTGCTTCAAGTTTTATTCTAAACCATTAAGGAGCTATCCAAGGTACTTTGTTGCTGCTGTGTGCCTTGAAGTTGTTTTTCACTTGTGGTAATGCTAAGGCAAACCTATTATGGGTTTTTCTGGGGTTGACAGTGTGTGACCTACCCACTTATAGAATCATAGAGTTGGAAGAGACTGCAAGGGCCATCCAGTCCACCCCCCTGCCATGCAGGAACTCTCAATCAAAGCATCCCTGACAGATGGCCATCCAGCCTCTGTTTATAGACCTGCAAAGAAGGAGACTCCACCTCACTCTGAGGCAGTGTGTTCCACTGTTGAACAGCCCTTACTGTCAGGAAGTTCCTCCTAATGTTGAGATGGAATCTCTTTTCCTGTAGCTTGCATCCATTGTTCCAGGTCATGTTCTCTGGAACAGCAGAAAACAAGCTTGCTCCCTCCACAATATGACATCCCTTCAAATATTTAAACAGGGCTATCATATCACCTCTTAACCGTCTCTTCTCCAGGCTAAACATCCCCAGCTCCTTAAGTCGTTCCTCATAGGACATAGTTTCCAGACCCTTCACCCTTTTAGTCATCCTCCTTTGAACACGCTCCAGTTTCTCAACGTCCTTTTTTAATTGTGGTGCCCAGAACTGGACACAGTATTCCTAGGTGTGGCCTGACCAAAGCAGAATACAGTGGCACTATTACTTCCCTTGATCTAGACACTATACTTCTATTGATGCAGCCTAAAATCACATTGGCCTTTTTAGCTGCCGCATCGCACTGTTGACTCATGTTCAACTTGTGGTCTACTTGGACTCCTAGATCCCTTTCATACTTAGTCTTCTTAAGCCAAGTGTCCCCCATCCTATATCTATGCATTTCGTTTTTCTGTCCTAGGTTCAGTACCTTAATTTTTGTTTGTTGAGTATCATTTTGTTAGCTTTGGCCCAGCTTTCCAGTTTATTCAGGTCATTTTGAATTTTGATCCTGTCCTCTGAGGTGTTAGCTACTCCTCCTAAGTTGGTGTCATCTGCAAATGTGATAAGTATACCCCTAATTCTGTCATCCAAGTCATTTATAAAGATGTTGAATAGCATTGGGCCCAGGACAGACCCCTGTGGGACCTCACTGGTCACTTCTCTCCAGGATGAAAAGAAGCCATTGTTGAGCACCTTTTGGGTTCGGCCAGTCAACCAATTACAAATCCATGTAACAGTTACGCTGTCTATACCACATTTCACTAGCTTGCTTGAAATAATGTCATGGAGAACATTGTCAAAGGCCTTACTGAATGCTACATCCACAGTATTCCCTTCATCTACCAAGCTAGTAATTTTATCAAAAAAAGAGATTAGATTTGTCTGGCATGACTTGTTTCTCTGAAACCCGTGTTGATTTTTTGTGATTATGGCATTGCCTTCTAGATGTTCACAGACTCTCTGTTTAATGATCTAATCTAGAATTTTTCCTGGTATTGATGTCAGACTAGCTGGATAATTGTTGGGATCCTCTTTTTTCCCCTCTTTGAAGATGGGAACGGCGTAGTCTGCTGGGACTTCTCCTGTTCTCCAGGAGTTCTCAAAGATTATTGCCAGTTCTTTTAGTACTCTCGGATGTAGTTCATCAGGTCCCGGAGATTTATATTCAGTTAGATTAACCAGGTATTCCTGTACTATCTCTTTACTTAATCTGTGCTGAATTTCACCTATTTTGTCCTCTGCTCCCTTATCCTCAGGTTGAATACCCTTTGCCTTCTCTGAGAGCACTGAAGAAAAGAAAGTATTGAGTAATTGTGCCTTTCTCTGTCCTCTGTTAGCATTTTGCCATCTTCTCCTCGCAGTGACCCTACCGTTTCCTTATTTTTCCTTTTGCTGTGGACATATCCAGAAAAGCCCTTTTTATTGTTCTTAACCTCTCTAGCAAACATGAGTTCATTCTGCGCCTTAGCTTTTCTGACTTTACCCCTACACATGCCTGCTATTTCTTTGAATTTCTCTTTGGTGTATTCCCCTTTTTTCCATTTCTTATACATGTTCCATTTAAAACTTAGCTCAGTTGAAAGTTCCTTATTCATCCATCCTGGTTTCTTGAGACACCTCTCTTTTTTCTTCGTCACTGGAACTGTTTTAAATTGTGCCTTCAGTATCTCCCTTTTGAGAAACTCCCATCCGTCCTGAACACCCTTCTCTTTTAGTATTCCTGACCCCAGGATCACCCTCAGTACTTCTATAAGTTTACTGAAATCTGCTTTCCTAAAGTCTAGAATGTGTGTCTGACTATGCCTGGCTTCTCCTTTCCACTGTATAACAAACTCCAGGAGAACATGGTCACTTCCACCTAATGATCCCACCACTTGCACCCCATTAATGTTGGTTAGGATGAGATCTAAAATATTTGACCCCCTTGTTACCTCTTCCACCTTTTGAACAATGAAATTGTCTTCAAGGCAAGTGAGGAATTTGCTAGACCTTGAAGATTTGGCTGAGTTTGACATCCAATGTCATCCAGTGTGCTTCCATGAACAAATGGGGAATTGAACCTTGGTCTCCAGAATTGTAGTCCAGTACTCAAACCACTGCACCACACCGGCTTAGCCCTCTCAAATAAACTGAGCATCTTGGATATTTTTACAGATATCTAAATTATAGAATGGATTCACCATCAGGTACCAGCCTGTGCGTATTCCACATTAAGAGGCTGAGTGCTGATCCCTGCAGCTTGTCTCAGATGCACTAAGGCCCTCTCTTAAGTGTCCGTCACCCTGATTGTTCTTAAAGGGAACGTAAGTAGGACCTCATAAACTGATCTCAAAGGGTGCATAGGTTGACTATTTTAAAAAGCCATGAGAAGCCCCATAAAAAGCTAGGCTTGGCTTCTCAAAGCCTCCATTTCGGGTTTCGGAAAAAGGTGGAGATATATACTTATGGAACAATCTGGGTTAGCATGGGCCAAACCAGTGCTTTCCTGGTCTGTGTACTCAGGGCCTGGGTTCTGTATATGACAACCTGAATCTCAACTTACAAATGTCCTACTCATGTGTTCAGGATAGGTTTGATACATGGGAAGGCTCTTCATACAATCCAGAAGCCTGGGGAAAAAGCCAACAGGTTTTCTGATCACATGGAGTAGTTCAGTGGGTAGAGCTTCCCCATTGAGGATGCTGTTCTTTTCAATTATCACATGTGAAGAGAATAACAATGGAGGGAGCAGGGTTAGCCAGTTCCTTTTCTCATACATCTAGGCTAAACTTGTCCTGAATACTCTGGGTGTCTGAGTAGGGCTAAAGAGCTTTATTGAATGGGGGGGGGGGGGGAATTTCTATGCCATTTGGCCACTCAAAAACATCTTTTAAAGTACCTTATGCTTTTTAATTTTTTTTATTTATTACAAATAAAGTACACACACATAACATGTAACATATAACATATAACATAAACCAATAACATTCATCTCTATCGTCCCCTCCCCTCCCCCCTCCCCCTCCCCTAAACTTCTGGATTACCAGATGGAAGGAGATCTAGTTAAAGAAAACATGATCAAATGGGCAAAAGACTGTAAAAAATCATTGGAATTAAGACAATGGGAAATATCGTGGGGACAAAGAATGAAATATACTGTAAGTCAGGATATAAAGGAAAATTTTGTTAAAATTATGTATAGATGGCATTTATCTCCGGAAAAACTGTGTAGAATCTATGGTAATGGTCAAATCTATTGTTGGAAATGTCAAAGGGAGAAAGGTACGTTTTATCATTTATGGTGGAATTGTGTATATGCAGAAAATTTTTGGAAAATGATAGTTAAAGGAATTAAAGAAATATTGGATATAGAGTTAAAGCACAAACCCGAAATTTTGTTATTAAATATGTTGGAGGATGAGATAGAAAGAAGATTCGGCAAAATAATTTTCTACATGTTAACAGCTGCCAGATTAACGTACACAAAATACTGGAAAAAAAAAGAAAGACATTATGTTGGAAGAATGGATTCTCAAATTGTTAGAAATGATGGAAATAGATATAATCTCGGAAGGATTAAGAGATAACTTAGCCATAAATGCAGAAGCTAAAGAAAAAAGGAAGCAGGATAGAAAGGTCTGGGAAAAACTGTATAGTTACATAAGTGGAAAATGGCCTAACATACAAGATAAAATCTAACAAGGTACAGTGGTACCTCGGGATACGAAATACCCAGGTTACGAATTTTTCGGGATACGAAAAAATCCCATAGGGATTTATTGTTTCGGGTTACGAAAGTTTTTTCGGGTTACGAAAAAACTCCGGCGCTGTTTAAATGGAGCCGCGGCGGAGCCGCAGCTTTTTTTCCCATTAGCGCCTATGGCAATTCGGGTTACGAAGGTTTTTCGGGTTACGAAATTAGCCGCGGAACGAATTAATTTCGTAACCCGAGGCACCACTGTACTTACATAGGTAAGTCAGCTTAAAAGAAAATGAAACGTTTAAGAAAGTAATATAAACAAGGAGAATGAATTAAGATCAGGAAAGTCAAAAGTGTTATAGGTGAAGTCAAAACAAAATCAGTTACTACTAGCAAAAAGATAGACAAATAGAGTCAATAAAATAAACGGCAAGAGTTCAGACCAAGGAAGTCAGTTTTGTGTTGTCTAGTCTAGGGAATGTATGAAGAGAAGGAGTATGGAAGGTAAAGTACCTTATGCTTTTTGACCTAATGTTGCAAAAAGAACTGAGAACACCTATTTTCTAAGTCAATTAGATGTTTATACACATGTGGGCTTTTTGTGTCTATGGGTGGGGACATTATGAATGATGGCATTGGATACACACTGCTTTGAGAAAGTAACTTCACTTTGATGAACGTATGGAATTTATTTCCCCATCCTAATTTGATTCATTTTGTTATTCAGTTTCCTTTCTCCCATATCATATTCATCCACAGTAGACCTTCTTCACACTGAAATTATAGATCTCAGTTGGCATGCATCCTACTCTATAATAATCTTTGCAGTATATTAAAATTGCAAATTAAAGCTACCTTTAATTTAAATTGTTTAAAAAAATCCCCACTATTTTCATTATATAACTGCTGTCAGAAAATAAACTATGTGGGTGTATAACTCTCCTGGGTCTTGGATCAGACGTGAAACACTAAATGAAATGAAAGGCATGAGGCTTGAGTTTTCACATAAGAATAAATAAATAATGCTGTGCATAAATACCAAGGCATTGAACATAAAACAGTACAGGTCAAAATATACCTTAGTTC
>NC_056525.1:217665319-217720598 GCF_019175285.1 Sceloporus undulatus | reverse complement strand
TATTATTATTATTATTATTATTATTATTATTATTATTATTATTATTATTATTTCTAAAGAACACTTTTTCACCCAAGGGTGCAGTAAGCTCTGTGTATTAAATTGGTTCAAAGGGAGAGCAACTTATTTTTTATAAATTCCCTTCTTCAATTCTCTTGTTTTCCATCAAGCTTGAGACAATATATTTGTTTATAGTGATCTAGCATGTGCGCTACACACACATACACAAACTGGGGAACAAAACAATATATTATGGGAGTGAAAGACTACTACCAAAAATAGGCATTTTGTTTTGCATTCTTTGCTCTTCCAAAAAGTGGCAAGGGGTTCTTCGGAATGTGTCAGTTACTTCTGCCCCCAGCAATATATCTTTCATTTTGCACACAATTTTCCTCAATATGTAGGTATTTTTGTAAACTCTTTTTTTAAATCATCATTTCAGAAGTCAAAGAAGGATGATGATATTCCAGTTTGTGTATTAATTGAGAGAGTACAAATTAGGTCATTTTGTAGTAAAATGGAAACCAGTGCCCTATTGATGTCAAAAAACTTAAAGTGATACCAAATTTGTTGGTTTGACATTATCTGTTCCCAGAAAAAGCTACCATGGGAGAAGACCACCCATCTGGAAAAATAACTTGCCTTGTAGTTGTTTGGATACTAATTCTATCCTCCTTTTCCCCTCCATGAAACCTCTTTTTCCATTTCAATGATTCATTAGACCTGTGCCTATAGCCTCTTGATCAATTGCACTTCTGATCCAGAAAGAAGCTAGTAGTCTGTGTGTGACTTGTTTCACCTGGTTACAAGCTAATTGCTTTTAATTAGGTTTCTCCAGGAAGATCATTTTGCCTTTTTGACACAAAGGAAGGTCATTTGTGTGTCACTGTTGCTTTCCTCCAGGCTTTTGAGCATTGGCTTTGGTTAATTTACTCAGATAGGTAGAGACCAGCAATGGGAGGTATTTCTCTGGGAAGAAAACAAAGTGGTACATATTTAAATAGGGCTCTGGTGTGCAGGTGTTCGATTGAAGAACTTTGACATAGATACTTTCATTGTCCTTTTATATTCCCCCCTCCTCTTTTTTGTTTTTGTTTTGTTTTATTCAGAGATATTTGAACATTACACGGCTGGGATATCAGCTTCTTTTTGTTAGATGGGAAGGTTGTTACAATCATACCTGAAAACTCATTAAAAATAAAGTCAGGCTTCATGGACTGATTTCTTTGCTTGTGGATACTGTTTTAAGATGATACCATTCAGAATCGCCTTCTGAATGAAGTCTCATTATTTAAGCCTCTCGAAGCATCATTGCTTTCTATAGCAACTCTTAGTACTTTCTCGAGCAAGGGGGAATGCTCAACAAAGGGCCTGAATAGACAGGCCAAAATAAAGCTGCTTCAGGTCACTTTGGAGGTGTGCTGTTTAAATAACACACACATCTTAAAAGGCCAGAAGTTGCACCAAAGTTGTGCTCCAGTCCTTAGGAGTGGAGCATGGCTTTTATGCGGCTTCCAGCCTCTTAGGACAAATGTATCATTTAAACAGCATATCTCCAAAGTGACTTGAAGCAGATTTATTTTGGCCTGTCTGTTCGGGCCCAAAGTTCTCCAGCTTTCAGTCCACATGGGTATGGTACTGATTTTGGTTGCTGCACCTAAAGGATAAGTAAAGAGAGCATAGAGATGCTACTAGTGAGCATTTGGAATTCAGCTTCCAAGCAATTCCCACTCAGTCATGCAAGTTTGAGGGATCCTGGGAGCTGTAGTCTAAAAAGTAGCTATCCCAAGCTCTGCTGATTGACATCAGGGGTCTTCTTTTTTTAAAGCATGTGCTCTTGTTCACTCAGCACTATTACAGCACTTTGATACTACTTTAATTGTCATGGCTTCATCCTGTGGAATTCTGGGATTTGCAGTTTTGTGAGTTATTTAGAATATTCTGTGAAAGAGTTCAAGTTGCTCACGAAACAACATGTTCCAGGATCCCATATGATGCAGCCATAGCAGAATCGCAATACTGTAATTGTGTAGTATGAAAGAGACCTTGAAGTTTGGGCAGCCAGCAGAAACGCAAAAAGGGCTCCTTTCTTGTATGGAAGAAAGGTATTTCAACAAGTTTAAAGCTTTCCATGCACACCTGGCATACATACTGAGTTCCCTCTTCTGTGGAAGACCTATCCTCGCTGGTATTTGGTCAATTTATTAGTAACACTGTGATTGTGAGGTAGACTACAACTTTGAGAGTTGTTTACCAGTGCCTTGGGAGCTGATGGATATCTCCTCTGCTGGAGATATCAGTTTGTATTCCAACTTTCTTCTAGTGAGCTCAAGGCAACTTATATTAGACCTCTTATTGATGTACCCAAGTTTCCATTGATTCAATGGATCTCCTCTGGTTGGGATGAAGAACTAGGATTGAGGCTTAATAGACTTGAAGCAGTTTTTCATTTATTGCTTTCTTTTTCATTAATTGTATGGCTTTCAGATTGGTTAATGTAGAGGCTATGAAGCTTGTCTTTATATGACACCTGTTTTCAGTCTGATAGTGATAGAACTACACACACCCCACTCTGGAAAGATGCATTTCTGCACTATACAGTCTGAATTAGAAAGAACCCATATCAGCATTTTCAGAACACCAGCTCACCATTGCTCAGTTATAGATTTTTAAAAAAAATAATTTTATTGTATATATAAATAAACACAAAGATATCCATATACATATATACAACATGACATAGACATAACACTAAGTAACACGCTTATGTACAATCTATTATACACCAATCTCGAAAATAACTTCCAAGACATCCTTTGTAATCCTGATATACATTAGGCTCCTACAGTTCTCATAAAAGTATCTATGGCGGGTTACAGACGGGCAAAAAGGGGTGTATTCATGACGTCATGAAGGTAGAGCCTTCAGACGGCCCTTACCTGAATGCCGCCATGAACACGCCCCCCGCACGCCCCAAGCGGGAAGAAGCGGCATTAAAAAGGTGCTGCTTTTTTCCGCTTCTTTTCTGTTTGATGCGCAGCTGCGCATCTCCGTCTGTAAGCTGCTGCACCGGTATGTCAGAATTGCTACGCCGCTAATTTAAGTTGCCCATTTAAAAGCTCCGTGTCTGCTGCGTCGCATAATGAGTCGGGGTCCTGGAACATGCGCAGTTTGCAGTCAGGCTTTAATTGCAGCGTCAGCTGCCATGCAGGTGTGGAAGCTGTGGCACAGCTGCAGCACATTTTAAGACTCGTAACCCTAACCCTAACCCTAACCCTAGAGCAACATGTACGCATGCGCTGCTTGGAAAGTTTGGACTTTAAAGTGAACCCCTACACACATTCCTGTGCCATTTTCACCTAACAATAAAAAACGCTAAAACTTTAAATATTTACATATGTACAAGGGAGGTGATGGGGGATGGCAGGGGGACAGCGGTGGCAGTGGAGACAGCTGTGGCTGCGCATTGCAGATTCAGCAGGAGCGCGGGGACCAAAGGAGAGGAGGCATCTATGATGCTGGTGACACTGGCAAAGTGCAAGTGGACAAGGATGCCAACACCAGCTGATCACCAGCTGGCAGGAGACCACCATTGTTCTTGGGCAGAGCGGGGGGAAAAGTTTTAAAGGGGCTTGGGCACTTTAAATGTGCCCATAGGCTTTCTGCCGCCGCTGCTTAGCGCTGCAGCTGCGCAGCTGTGCATCCGCCAGCCGGCAAAGGAAAAAAAAAGCCCAATTTTTGGCCGCCCATGCGGAAGCTGCCTCTCTCTTTGCAGCGTCCTCCGAGGCGGCGGTTTGGAAACTCCGGGTTTGAAACGGCCCCAGGTGAGGTGTCTTCACTGCCCCCCATGTGGAAGCCCCAACACCTGAAGCACGCCCCCGGGGCGGGCGGTCTGGAGGCTCCGTATTCAGCAGAATACACCTCCAAGACGTCTTCTCCTGCCCGTCTGTATCCCGCCTATATTACTTTGCTTCAAAACCTAGCCCAAGCCAATATACGGCAAATATCCATTACAGAGATTAATAACGTAAATTCAGGTAACGGTCTACACAATACCATTCTTCTTTAACAGTATCAATATCCTTATCTTGCAATATTGCAGTTAACAAATGCAAATTTCTCACTTCTTTTAATTTAGCTAACCATTCTTCTATACTGGGACATTGTGGGTTTTTCCAATATTTTGCCAAGAGCAACCTGGGTGCTGTAGACATATATAGAATTAATCTTGAATGTTTATTTATAACACATTTGTTTAATCTATTTGTCATATTTAAGAGAAACAATAATGGATCCAATGGAATATCTGTGTCTATTATTTCTGCGATTTTTTTATGGATGTCCTTCCAGAAATTATTCACCAGTGAGCACTTCCACCATAAGTGGAAAAAAGTACCTTCTTTTTCTCCACATTTCCAACATACAGTACTTCCGGTTTTATAGATCTTATTTATTTTCATAGGGGTCAAATACCACCTATAAAATAGCTTAATATAATTCTCCTTGTAATTTTGGCAAGCCGTAAATTTTTTAGTTACCCTCCAGGAATTTTCCCACTCTTCCAATGGGATGGGATTGCCCAAATATTGTGCCCACCTTATCATTGTATGCTTAATAGTTTCATTCTCCAGATGTAATTCCTTTAGGGATTTGTAAAATTTTGAAAGATGTTTTCCTTTTTTATCTTCAAAAATCAGATCTAAAGCATTATTTATCATAGAAATGCCTGTATTATTTTGGTCGCTTTTGAATTTACTATTTAATTGATAATATAGATACCAGTCTATCACAATACCTGATTCAAGTAGTTCTCTTGATTTCATACTAGCAATATTAACAATGTTTACCATATTAAGATCAATCAAATCTCTATACCTGATCCAATTTGTAGCTTCCCCTTTAGTTCTATGGTAAAAGGCTTCTTGTGGAGAAACCCAGCAGGGCAAATTCATATAATACGTCTTTCTGATTTTGTTCCAGACCCAGAGTAGTGATCTTCTTAAAAAATGATGGTTAACCTCTTTGTTTTCCTTATCTTTACCGTACCACAAATAACCATGTAGACCATATTTCAGATCACATTTTTCCAGATTTAACATTTTGTCATTCAACAATAATACCCAATCTTCCAGCCAACATAAACAGGCAGCAAAGTAATATAATTTTAGGTTGGGAAGAGCACAACCCCCTCTTTCCCAGTCATCTGTAAGAATCTTCCATTTTACTCTTGCACGTTTACCTCCCCAAAGAAAATTTGTGAGCTCCTTTTGCCACATCAGAAAATATTTTTTCAACTGAAATAATGGAAAGATTCAAAAAAAGGTATATAAACCTTGGGAGGATATTCATTTTTATAGAGGCTATTCTTCCCATAAAAGAGAGTTGGAGCTTAGACCATGAAATTAAATCTCTTTTAACATTTTTCCATAGCTCTCCATAATTATTTGGAAAAAGATCAATATTTCTATTGGTCAAATATATACCCAGATATTTAGCTTTCTTACTCACTTCATACCCTGAAATTCTACTTAGCTCGATATCTTCCTTTTCCAGTAAGTTCTTAGTAATTATCGTGGTCTTCTGTTGGTTAATTCTTAACCCTGAGAGATTTGCGTACTCCTCTAGCTTTTTATTAAGTTGAACTATATTGTGTAACGGATCTTCCACTAAACAGATTAGGTCATCAGCAAAAGCTCTGACCTTATATGTATATTTGTTGATAGTTACACCTTTGACATCTTTTGCTTCCCTGATTTTATTAAGCAACACTTCAAATGCTATAATAAACAATACAGTGGTGCCTCGGGTTACGAAATTAATTCGTAACGCGGCCGCTTTCGTAACCCGAAAAGCCTTCGTAAGCCGAATTGCCATAGGCGCTAATGGGGAAAAGCCGCGATTCCGTGCGAAAAAGCCGAAAAAAGCACCAAAAGTTTTTTCGTAACCCGAAAAAACATTCGTAACCCGGAACAATGATTCCCTATGGGATTTTTTCGTATCCCGAAAATTTCGTAACCTGGGTATTTCGTATCCCGAGGTACCACTGTATTGGGGATAAGGGGCATCCTTGCCTAGTACCCCATTCGATACTAAAGAAATCTGTTTTTTCGTTGTTTATAATAAGTTGCGCACTTTGATTATGGTAGATTGCGGAAATCCAATTATACATATTGGGTCCCAAATTAATAAATTTCAGTAATTCGAGTAGAAAATGCCAATTCAAACTATCAAAGGCTTTTTCTTCATCCATTAGCAGTAGTGCTAGTTTTTTTTCATTATGACGCTCAAAATAATCAATGACATTAACAACCGTTCTGATATTATCTCTTAATTGATGCTTTGGGAGAAATCCACATTGATCCTCATTGATATGATTTACTATTATTTTCTTAAGTCTTTCTGCTAACACCTTAGTGTAGATTTTATAGTCTGCATTTGTCAGCGAAATCGGCCTATAATTTCCTAACTCAGTTTTGTTATTCTCATTCTTAGATATCAAAATGATCGTTGCCTGTTTCCAGGATTCTGGCAATCCTGTTACACAAGCCTCATTCATTACATCTTTTAAATAGGGAACCAAAATTTCTTGCATTTTTTATTAGTAGGCCATTGATAGGCCATCAGGCCCTGAAGCTTTATCGGATTTCATACATCTGATTGTATTTTGTATCTCATCTGATGTAATTTCTTGATTTAAATACCCCCTCTCGGAATCATTTAACAATAAGGTTTTTTGGTCTGCAATATAATTTAGAATGATCTCTTTATTACCTAGATCATTTACAGAACTACTGTAAATTTTCCCAAAGTATGTTTTAAAAGCTTTTTAAATATCTTCTTGACATGTGATGTTATTACCCGACTCTTTTATTTCCGTAATAATTCTATTATCCCGTTTTTTCCTTAGCTTAGATGCCAGGAGTTTACCAGCTTTATCACCATTCTCGAAATATTTTTGCTTAACAAAAAGTAATTTTTTCTTAATCTCTTCAATTTCCAAAGCTTTCAGGTCTTGTTTAATCATTTCCACCTTGGTCTTAGATTTTTTGTCACCATTAAGTTTCCATTGGGTTTCACTCTCAACTAAAGCTTTTTTTAATTCTAAGAATCTTTTCTCATTATTCTTTTTCTTTTCCACACTAAGTTTAATTAAGACCCCTCTGATAACTGCCTTGCTAGCATCCCACAGGGTTTTATTACTGATTTCATTTGTCTTATTTTCTTTGAAGTAATATACCAGGGATTCCTTCACTTTTTCTACGACTTTTTTATCATTTAATAAATCCCTGGGTAACCTCCAATTATATTCTGTTTTCTTTTCAAACAAACTCATCGTTAATAAATTGTGATCAGAGAATATAGTTGGCTCTACATCCATAGATTGAATAAATGGGAGAATATTCTTGGTCACAAAAATAAGATCTATCCTGGACCAAGAGTCATGTGATTCAGAATAGTATGTATAGTTCCTGCTTAATTGGTATTTGTATCTCCACACATCCTCCATGGCATATTCATTTTTAAGGGGGAAAAAAAAGGATTTTGGGAATCTACCTTGATTTTTTTTATTAGATAATTCTTATTAGATTTCCTGTCCAGCAATGGGCGGATAATCGCATTGAAATCCCCCAACATTATAATACTGTCGTAATTACATTGCTTCAAATCACTGAGCAGCTGTTCATAAAAAATATCCTTATTTTCGCTTGGTGCGTATATTCCCACAACCAAAGTTGTTATCCCTTTCAGCTTCACTTCCACAGCCACATATTGTCCATTGTTATCTTTAAAGATCTCTTTTGACTCATATTTTTGATTAACGTAAATTGCAATCCCTTTTCTTTTATTATTTAGTAAGGAACAGTAACAAGTCCCTAATTTAGGATTTCTCAGAAGTCGTTCTTCCTTTCTTTTAATCTTAATTTCCTGTATGCAGGATATGTCACTTTTGAGTTTTTCCAAATAATGGAACACATGATTTCTCTTATATTTCGAATTTATTCCTCTAACATTCAAAGAACTGAATTTAATCGTCATTTTAAATTTACTTATATTTCCAAATAAAGACAGGCAAAATAAATAAAACTAAGATTTTATTATTAAAAAAGGGAGAAAAAATATTTTTCCTTAATACTGGTTTTAATTAAAGCTTATTTCAAGATCTTAATTATATGGAAAACAGTTATTGTTTTCCCTTATTAATATGCTCCAATCAGATCTTCACTTGCGGGTTGTAAGTCACTTTGTTTGTCCAATTCTTCCTCTTTCTCTTGGTCATTTAATTTATTTGCCACTTCTTTGGGTTTGGATCTCCATTCATTATTTTGAAATTTTCTACTACCAGGGTCATCCTTATATTCTTTCCTCAGTCTTTCTTCCATTTCCTTTGCTTTTTCAATATTGTCTATCCTATATCTTTTTTGTCGCAGGACAAAAGAGAGACCTTCTAGCCTCTCCCACCTAAAATCAATCTCCAGATTTTTCAGTAAGTTAACTAAAGAGCTATATTTTTGCCGAGATAGCATCACAGCAGGGGGGATATCTTTAAAGATTTTTGATTCTGAGTCCTCTATGAACAGATTTTTATTATAGCTATTTTGTATTATTATATCCCTCACTCTAGTTCTTACACAACATACAGCAATATATCTCGGGATACCCTTATCTTTAGCTTGTCTAGATTGGATTCTATAGATCTTATCTATCTCAAGTTCTGTCCTATCAATAGGAAAACCAATATATTCAGCAAGAGGTGGAATTATACGTTCAAACAGGTTCTCCCCCACTTTTTCACTCACCCCTCTGATTTTAATAGTTTTTTCTCTCTGTTTCCAGTCCTGATTTAGATCTCTCAAACATAGCTGGTCTTGTCTTTGCATCAACTCAATGTTAGATTTTTCCAACACTAGTGTCTTCTCTTTATAAGTGTCCAGATCCTTTTTTGTTTTTGATACATCATTATCAATTTTATCCATTCTCTTCCTTAAAACATCTATTTCCTTCTTTATATCTTTCCTTATCTCATTCTTAACTTCCTTCATTTCATTTCTCATTTCTTGAATAGCCTCCTTAATATCCTCCTTCAATTCTGATCTTATTTCTTTCATTTCCTGCCTAATTTTCCTAATTTCTTCCAAAATCAAGATATTGGGGTCCGTGACCTTAATACTATCTTCCATTGAGTTCCTCCTGGGTACAGTCAATTGTAATTGACTCTGAGTAAGAGCTTTTTTGGATTGAGCCATACTGCTATTTGGATTTTTGAATCTTCCAAGGTTTTAACAGAGAAGCTAAGGAGCGAACCTTCCTCTTGATTTTCTCCTCTCCAAAAAAGGCTTTTGTAAAGCTTCACCGTTATCAGATTTAAACACCTTGGAGCCACGAAACCAAGGCTGCAAAGGAGTCTCCTTAATCTGACTTCAAAGCCAGATAAGAAGAAGAAAAGGAGTCTTTTAAAAGGGTGTGAGTTTCTTGCACGCCGCTGAAACCAAACGGCTACAGCTGCGAGAGGCGCTGGCTCTACGACCCAAGCGAGGAGCGGCAAACCAAGGGGGGAGGAATACTTCCAACAAACCCCCACGCCTGCTCCAAGGGTCCCCAACAAACCAATATGATATCTTCCTATATCCAGGATAGATATGGACGGGTCAATGGCAATCCCGTTCCACCAAGAACCGCAGCCTCGGAGACGCTTTTAGGAGCAGTCCTAACCTGCGTCCTCCTGCAACACCCTCAACACCGGAAGTCCACAATTGTGAAGATCTCGCTCAGTTATAGATAACTTCAGTATGATGCAGTATTAATTCTCCTTATAACTAAAGCTTTTCAGGTCACATGATTATTTCCTGTGGCACCATCAACAGCCCCTGTGTAGTGTGGTGCTAGTTGGACAAGTGACTGCATTCATCCATGTCCCCCTCTCACTGGATAGCCTTCTTTCATTACTAAGCTTAAGATATTCTTTAATATCCTCTACTGTCTTCTAAAAAGCACCTATATGGAGATAAAGTAAGAAGCAAATATATTTAAATACAGTTGATCAATTGATTGGATTAAAGGCAGGTAATAAACTAAACATTTTTTAAATAGTGGGCAACTCCACTGACAACTTCATAATTGTTTCTCTGATTCACTAAAGGCCAGGTTCCTTAACAAGAGAGAAGTATTTAGTTGTCAAAGCGAGGGACAATGGAGTTAGCTTCAGGCATGGAAAACAAAGAGGATAGGTTACTCAGAAGATAATGAACAGGGCAAAGTTAATAGAACTGCCATTCCTCCAGGGTCATTCTCGCACCAGTGGTGTAACTAATAGTCTTGAAGAAGGAACTTTAGTTTAAAACCATTCACCTTTGGAGGTACTTTTGGTCTTGTACAAATTGTACTTGTCTTGCATTAGTTTTTCTAGGCATGAAGATATGCGTTTGGCCATGTCAGTATATGTCATTTATAAAGGAATAAATTAACTTAAGAAATGGAATTGAATATGTTTTTCAGTAGTAGTATGCTCAGGACTCTATGTAACATTTGTCGACCTCACCAAAGCCTTCGACACTGTGAGTAGAAAAGGTCTGTGGCAGATCCTGGAACGACTAGGATGCCCCCCCAAATTCCTCCAAATGATCATCCTGCTACATGAAGGCCATCAAGGTCAAGTCAGATATGGCGATGCTCTCTCGGAGCCCTTTCTAATAACTAATGGTGTAAAACAAGGTTGTGTTCTTGCTCCGACTTTATTTACAATCTTCTTCAGCATGATGTTCCAAAGGGCTACGGCAGATCTCAAAGAAGAAGATGGCATTTATATACGCTACCGTACTGATGGTAGCCTGTTTAACTTAAGCCGCCTGAGGGCCCGTGCTAAGACTCTAAACCAGGGGTAGGCAACCTGCGGCCCGCGGGCTGGATGCGGCCCAGCAAGGCCTTGGGACCGGCCCCAGCCCGGTCCTGCCGCCGATTGCCGCCGGGGCCTTTGGCGTCTTGCGCGAGGGGCATGGTGGGGCAATTGTCTATAGAAGCCTCAGAAACATGCATTTATCTTAACATTTTTTAAAAAATCAGCAATTTTTTTCACGTGTCCTCCATTTTTATTTAAAAAGTGCCCTCCATTTGAAATTTTTGTCCTACATTTGTCCCGGTTTATTTATTTATTTATTTTTTTAAAAATTATTTAATTATTTATTTTTTGGCTTCGGCCCCCCAGTTGTCTGAGGGCCAGCAACCCGGCCCCCGGCTCAAAAGGGTTGCCTACCCCTGCTCTAAACTATCTAGTCCGTGAGCTGCTTTTTGCTGACGATGCTGCCCTCGTTGCCCATACGGAAGCAGCTCTGCAGCGCCTAACATCCTGTTTTGCAACAGCTGCAGAGCTCTTTGGGCTGGAAGTCAGTCTGAAGAAAACGGAAGTTCTCTACCAGCCGGCACCTCAGGAAGAACACTACCATCCCCACATCACTGTAGGCACATCTGTGCTTAGGTCCGTCCAGCAGTTCACCTACATGGGAAGCATCATCTCCTCAGAGGCCAAGATTGATAAAGAGATCGATCACAGACTGGCAAAGGCATATAGTGCATTCGGAAGGCTTCACAAAAGAGTCTGGAGTAACCAACACTTGAGGCGAAGCACAAAAATCAGTGTGTATAGAGCCATTATACTGTCTATTCTCCTCTATGGGTCTGAAACATGGGTCACCTATCGCCAACACCTACGACTCCTTGAACGCTTTCATCAGCGCTGTTTACGCACAATTCTAAATATACACTGGACTGACTATGTGACAAATGTTGCTGTCCTCGAGCAAGCAGGGATCACCAGCATTGAGGCCATGCTATTGAGGATGCAGCTGCGCTGGGCAGGACATGTTTCTAGGATGAAGGACCATTGCCTCCTCAAAATAGTATTCTACAGTGAACTCGCCACGGGTCAGTGTAAGAGGGGCGCCCCAAAGAAGAGATATAAGGACTCCCTGAAACAACATCTCAGGCTTGGCCAAATTGATCACCAACAATGGTCCTCCCTGGCCTCACATCGGGAGGCATGGAGACGCACTATCCATGACGCTGCAGCCTTCTTCGAAAGCTCACGCCGAATGAGCCTCGAAGAGAAACGACAACGCAGAAAGAATTGCAACCTGGAAACATCACCCAAGGAGACTTTCTGCTGTGCTTTCTGCAACCGGACTTGTTTATCCCGAATTGGCCTTTTTAGTCACCAACGCGCTTGTACAAAGCGCGGAATGAGTCCTTTCTGAATCTTCGTTCGCGAAGCAAAGCCAGAGAGAGATGCTCAGGATTGCATATTACTTATTTATTGCACGCTACCTATTTATTATTTATTTTAATGTTTGTTATTGAAGTCTATGCAGCCTCTTACTCCAGAGCAGGTCAAAACATTCAAATACCTCCCCTTTTAAACTAAATGATAAAGTAGAGATCATGCAATAAGATAAACAAAACAAACACAGGCACAAATGTATTTTAAAAGCCTGGCAGAATAAGAAGGTTTTCTTAATTGCCTGTGTAAATGACCCATCATTTGTCGTGAACAAAAATTCTGTCTCTTTCCAGATCGAATACATTCCACATAGGACTGTCCTAGGACATTTTGTCTGAGGTGAAAGACAAGATAGTGCCATCCCCCAAGGCTGTATTTAGAAGTTGACTAATATGAAAAAGGGTCAAATTATTGGACACTCTGGGCTGAGAAGAGCCTGTTTATCATGAATTGCTCTGGGAGAGGGCAGCTATGAGGGTAAACAAAACCCACATCAGTCAAATTGTCAGACAGGGCCTATTGTACTAAACTGTTGTTTTATTTCACTTTTCTGTCACCTGCTTGGAGAAGTTTCTGAATCAAGGAGCACACTAAAATATTTTAAAAATAAACTCATAAAATGCATAAATATATAATGAGACTTCTGTACTGTTTCTAATGCTTTGATTTATACCGTTCTGCTTTGGAGAGAGAGGAAAAGAAGTGGGATCAAGTTCAGTCAAGCCTACACACAGCAAGCTGAATATTATAGAAAGGAGCCTTTATAACAGGCGTAAATAATTTAATTCTTACATTGAAATCGCCATGCTCCATAGCACTGCAAGCTAGCAGAGACCTTCTTCACTTTAATAAGATTTAACAGTTTTCTTTGTTAGAATAATATGCACAGAATAGTCTACAATCCCCATTTCTTTCATCTGCCGCGGATATTTATTTACTTGTTTATTTGATTAAAATATTTATAACCCACCCCATATCTGGAGCTCTCTTGGCATGGTACAGACAACAAATTAATATTAAACAAATATTTATGAGGAATATAATGTTGCACCTGTAGGAACATACAGCAGTGGAGTTCAGATGAACTGCATCACATGCTTAAAGTGCAAGTGTCAAGTGTTTGGGTCCCCATCAGCTATCCCTAATCCAGTTGATGTGTCACATAGAAGATAGCAATTTAAACAAACACAGCATTCAGAGCTAAGAGTTACTGAAATGAAAATATGGAAAGGGGATAATAGAGTTTATAGGGGTTTGCAGTGGGGTTATAATTATCTGTCCGATGAGAAGATCATGGAAAGCTGGAGTGGTTCAGACTGGGAGGTATGAAGGCGACACAACATACACAAATGGTGGGTGTGTATGCAGACTGGGCTGTGTGCACAGAGAGTAAGTTGGAAACCATATTTATATCTTATAATTAGCCTCAAGTGATTTGCTAACTGGCCAGGTAACAAAGGCTGAGTGTCTTTTCTAGGAATCAGCCACTGGATTCCAGATTGGTTGATGGCTTTAATTTAAGGTAACAAAATAGTGATTGGGTTTGGATATTCCTGAGGTGGATGTATAGAGGGGTTTGTCTGGGGACACAACAGGGGTAGGCAGGGAGATTGGCTTACTGCTTTGGGTGAGAAGAGATCCTTTGTCTCAAGTTTCAAGAACAAATGCAAGTTACTTGGAAAAAGAAAGAAGCACTTTAGATCTGATGGTTTTGTTTACCTGGATGTTCACATGCCTTGAGGAAAATATTTCTTTTTTTTTTTTCTGAGAAAACTGACTTGGTGTTCCTGAAAGGCCATCAATCTCTCAAAAATGTGATATCTCCATGTATGAGATATGAACATATGAGGAGCCCAAAATACAGTGTTGGGTATGCAGGCATGCTTAACAGTAGGGCACCACCATACAAAGGGATGTGCCTGAGCTGAAAAAGATCCCCACCCCTCACATGTAAAAGTGCCCTAATGCTTTATATGCTCCCCAGACAAAGGGGTCACACTGCCTCTATTAGTAGACACATTGTCAGCATGGATGGAAAATCAATTCATTTGAGATGTGGTGCTGGAGGAGAATGCTGAGGATACCCCAAACAGCCAGAAAGACAAACAAATGGATCCTAGATCCGATCAATCCAGAAATCTCCCTGGGGGCCAAGATGACAAAACTGAAGCTGTTGTACTTCAGACACATCATGAGATGGCACAACTCACTGGAAAAAACAATAATGGCGGGATACAAGCCGCCATATAGTACGTATAGGATACGTACTATGGTTAGGAAGGGGCGGTGCTTCCGCACCCCCCTAACCCTAGTACGTATCCTATACGTACAAGATAGCGGCGCCCCTTCTACATGGGCAACGCCATCTTTACGTACTGGACGCATAGCGTCCAGACGTGTCGCGGCGCCTATGACGTTGCGAGTCCGCGCCAGGCGCCTTGCGACGTCATAAAGGCGCCGCAAGAAGAAGCTCCACGCGGGAGCCGCGCGGTTTGGCTGCTACGGCTCCTGCACGGAGCAAATGGCGGCGGCGGGGGAGCGCCGCAAAGCGGCAGTTTGTACCCCGCCAACGTTAGGAAGGTGGAGGGAAGTAGAAAGAGAGGAAGACTTCATCTTAGATGGATGGACATTATTAGGGAGCTCATGAGTATGAGCTTGCAAGACCTAAGCAGAGCAGTGGAGGACAGTCTTGGAGATGTCTCATGTATGTGGTCACCATGGGTCATGATCGACTTGAGGGCAGTTAACAACAACAACATAGATCACACAACCCAGTACTGTATTATGTGACAGGAATCATATGATGACTCCCTACTCCACCAAGAGAGTCATTTAATCTACCTCTGTTTTATTTACACTGGGGATAGGGTACTTCTTTCAAATCATGGGCCAAAGGCAATTTTAGAAAAGTTCCCATGGGCTGTTTTAGCTTCAGGTTCTTACAGCCAACAACTAAGGCTGCATCTACACTGCAGAATGAATACAGCTTGATACCACTTGTTCAGTGCTATGGAATCTGGAATTTGTAGTTTTGTGAGATTTAGGCCTTCTGTGTCAGAGACCTCTGGGGACACAACAAACTAAAAAATCCAGAGTTCCACAGGATGGAGCCATGACAGTTAAAGCTGTGTCAAACTTCATTAATTATGCAGTGTGGCAGTAGCCCTAGTCTTAGTCAAAACATTTAGAATAGGGGAAACATACAAGAATTGGGAAAGGACACAATAATGGCACCATGGAAAAGAGAGCATGGCCTTTTTCAACTACAGAGCTGAATTCCAACCCTAGCAAGGACATTTTAGATTTTAAGGCTTGAGGTTTTCTACCTCAATCTACAATGAATGGTAGTAGACATCCAGGATTTCAGATAGTACTTGCCCAGCCTTCTCTGCAGATATGTGTAAATATGTCAAGTCACGATCTCATGAATTTCATAAGTGTTTCTCAGAAAAAGAATACTTAGAGGTGGTTTTGCTTATTCCTTCCTTCCATGCAAATAGACGGTATTAAAATAGAGATGCATCCATGCTTAGCACCACTAGGACCAGGCTTACCAGGAACAGATTACATCGTTTCATCATTCTCCCCCACCCCAATGCAGTTGCTATATACATCTGCTTGCAAAACAAAAATGTGCAAAAGATGTTGGGCATGCTGCTGAGGAACATAAATTTGTTCCAAACTTCTTCATAGGTAGCTCCAAGTGATACTCTGTGAGTGTAACTACAGAGTCAATGAGTGCCCTGACAAAACTCTTCTAAGAATAGGAAGGATGCTGGAAGCCAGCAGCTAAAGGCTTCTACTGACTGGTAAGTATGGGGGATAGTTTTCTAACTCTTGATGTATTGGGAAAGTGAGGGTTAACTATCAGTCCCATTGCATGGGACCATCACTCTTCAGGTAAACTTCATGTGATATGTTACTTGACAATCGGAGACCCCATGGAGATGCTAGGGAAAATGTTAAATAGGTTCAGGTGGATTATTCTGAGCTGAAACTAGCTACAGTCTTAGGCCCCTCCAAGACTTCTTTGATATCAAAAACTGTTATACATCACTGCTATAATATGAACTTTGTTGGTGGAAAATGATGCAGCAGAAGGTCTACAGTAGAGGTAGCAACAGAGTCCTCTCACAGCAAGTGGCAGAAGTGGGTTTCTAGGCAACTAAGGGCTTTATCACATGCAGCTTTTAAACCACGATTTAATTGGGATGATAGCAGCATTGGTGATGCTGATTGCATGATGCCACTTTCCTCCCATATCTGCCTCGTTCCCCAGCCATCCCTTCTCATTCATGGAGAAAACCCATGAATGAGCTGCCAATTGTGTAATGCCACAGGTGCTGAAAGCCATCCTGGGGCACTCACTTGATTGGTAGTCACATGGTGTCACTGTCCCCTTCTCCCTCCCCCCCCCCCTTGCTGCTTTAAAAAAAATTTCCCTAAGGTTTTTGCCCAGTTTCAGAGCTCTGCAGCCTCAAGGTTTTCTTAAATTAAAACATTAAATTGGAGCTTCAGTGCTCCGAAATTGCGTGACAATGGTGATTTAAAAAAAAAAATAGACAAAGGACTATCAGAGAGGAAGGAAGGGTGGAGTTAAGAGATGGGAAGGGAAGGGAGTGCAATGAGGGCAGCAGCCCTGCTCACACAAAAGACAATCACAATGTAATTGTGGCTGCAGTAACAGTGGTAGGTTGCTGTTTTATTTATTTTTACTGTGGTTGCAGCACGAAAGGGGCTGCTGTGATAAAGCCCTAATTCATAATTAGCCAGAATGGTATAATGGTTTTATTTCTTGACTAGAACTGTCATCTTCTGGCCTGAGAGGGAGTGATCAGGCAGACCCAGCTCCACCAGGGATAGCCTGAAGAAAGAGGCTCCTCCCTCCTTAAATGTCATCTTCTGGCCTCCTATGCCCCTCCAGCTATGCTCTGACTGTGTGGGGGAGAGGCTTGCAGCCCCTAATGAAGTTGTGAGCTATGCTGGCGGTGGCATAATAGTCACCGGTAGGGCTTCCCATGCCAGACAGGTCACAACCGAAGGGTCTGACCAAGAGCGCCAAAGGGCAGGATGGGCTCTCTAACCTTATGGCAACCATCTTAGGAGAGGGAAAACTCTAATCCCAAACCCAGGCAGATGGTGCTTGTCTGACCCTGTAAGGTCAACCATCTAAGAGAAGGAAACTCTAATCAAACCTATGACCCGAGGACCTCGCTGCCACTGTCCATGCTTGTCAAGGCCTCAGCAGTCGAACCTCTGGTTTAAAGGGTGAGGCCAATTCTGTGCATGCTGTGCTCCACCAGAAAAATCCATTGCACAGGCTCAAAGGATACATCCAACGTCATCAACACACTTGTAGAAAGCACGGATGAATCCTTCCTGAATCTTCGTTTGCGAAGTAAAGCCAAGAAGAAGAAGAAGAACTCCAGGAGACCAGTTTTTGAATCCCTGTTTGGCCATGGAAATCCACTGGGTGACCTTGGACAAATCACACTCTCTCAGCCTCAGAGAAGCCAATGGCAAAGCCCCTCTGAACAAATCTTGCCAAGAAAACCCCATGATAGTTCACTTTAGGTTCATCATAACTCTGAAATGACTTAAAGACACACTACACACAAGCAACTAATTCTACTAGATCTAGCCTAGAAACAACAAGAAAAATTCCCATGTTTTGCCAATGAGTTCTCTGCATTGGGGTGTATCCTTCAGTAAAAAGCCACTGGAAGAGTTTCTTGAAGTGCACAGACTTGGCCAGTTTCCCATTGTAATAACTATAACAACAGTATAAGCAGGTTAACAAAAGGAAAGTTTACTCTCCCAGTCCCAACCCATTTTTCCCAGCCTTGAAACACCAAGCTATATTGAAACTATCCTGCAGGACCTTCTAAATATAAATGCATCCTTCCTATGCCAATGGACACAGAGATCCAACATGATTTAATTGTTTCTCTGTTGTTTTTTGTGGATTTTTCAGGCTATGTGACCATGTTCTAGAAGAGTTACTTCCTGACGTTTCGCCAGCATCTGTGGCTGGCATCTGTTTGATTATGACTTCAGGAGACTAAAGCTGGAATCCCTGCTCAGCCATGGAAATGAACTGGGTTATCTTTGAGCAAGTTACATTTTCTCAGCCTGAGAGGAAGACAGTAGAAAACCTCTTCTGAATAAATCTTGTCAAGAAAATCCTGTGATAGGGTTATCATAAGTTGGAATTGTCTTGAAGGCACATAACAGAAAGATCACGTATAGACAGAAGTACAGTCCAAACAGAGTCTACTTTTCCCACATCAGATCTTGAGGGAGGCAGTCAGCCCTCACGTCATGGTGTCAGCATACAGAGTGAAAAACGTACTGCTTTCTCAAAAATGACAATCTGTCCTTATGTTTCCTTCTTTTAGGCAGCTATAATTAGCTGTGCAGGAATAAGGGCTGTCCCTTCTCTGACAGCTTCTCATATTCAAAACATTCCCCAAATAAGCAATTGATTATTTGATTTCCATTAATAGCCCAAGCATAATTTTTAGAGGCCTGGTTTGAACATGTCATATAGACCCCCCCTTCCGCTCACCACAGTTACTCAAAAGATACATACAGCCTCATAAGCCACAAAAATGTTTTAATTCTGAAATTGCTGAAATGTCTTTCAGCTTTAGCCATAGTTATAGGCAGCGTGCAAAGTAGCTGCAGGATTATGTACACTCAGTTGAAAATTATTTACTGTTGTTTCATACTAATGGGATTGTAAACTGGATTGGGCCCTTTTGCATATATACAAATCAAAAAATTTATATACCCGTATTTTCCGGCGTATAAGACGACTGGGCGTATAAGACGACCCCCAACTTTTCCAGTTAAAATATAGAGTTTGGGATATATTCGCCATATAAGACTACCCCTCTTCAAATGCACACCAAATAAAAATTTTAAAAATCAGATTTGATTTCAATATGGTAATTTAAATTCAAATGCTTATGACATGCAGGTACTTAGCAGGAAAACTTGTTGTATGCAAAGCCTGCTTGAATTGGTCAGCTCTCCATGCCTGCCCAACCCTCCCTATCTCCAAGATTTTATTCTACCATACTTGTACAGCGCCTCCCTTCCTGCTTTCATATGGTCACCACATACGGAGGGGATGCGGCCGCAGCCATTTTGAGCTCCCCTCACCATATGCAGCAACTGTAGATTCTCCAGTCCAGCTCGGAAGGTTCAGCACCTGCCCCAGAAGACAACATCCGGCGTATAAGACGACCCCCGACTTTTGAGAAGATTTTCCTGGGTTAAAAAGTAGTCTTATACGCCAGAAAATACAGTATATGCATATATAAAAATCAAAACAAATTTTACAGGACACCAGAATTCTCCTGGGACTTCCTTGCAACCAATAGAAACCATGGTAAGAATGGTACTTTAGAACCTCAGTGAAGTCTTGTGTGCACAGTGCTATCTTCCCATTTATACTGCCTCAAACTTGTCACAGAAGGTAAAAACGCTGTGCCAATTAACTATTGTTAATATATGTACATGTTCAACTATATATATGATCATCAGGCATGGTATTGGCCTCCATCCATATTGGCCATTATTTCTTAACTTTGCTCAAAACTCACATTTTTGCCCCCAAATTACATGTGCTTCCACACAGAATTCACTTTGGGATATTCAAATACTGGGCAAAAGCTGTACAAATTATCATGTTGTGTTATTCTTCCTGACCAGGTTTCCTAAGTGTTGAGAAACCCATCATTTGGCCATAAAATGAATCATAGAATCAGAATCATAGAGTTGGAAGAGACCGCACAGGCCATCCAGTCCAACCCCCTGCCATGCAGGAAATCCAAATCAAAGCATCCCCAGCAGATGGCAATCTAGCCTCTGCTTAAAGACCTCCAAGGAAGGAGACTCCACTACACTCCAAGGGAGTGTGTTCCACTGTCGAACAGCCCTTACATAGAATAGAAGTGAATATTCTTTCAATCCTAGGCTTAGGACTACCTCTGTAGGTTCCATCACCCATTGACACCAGCTCCATCTTATATGTGTTCAGTAAAACATGAACAGGTAGAGCCTATGTGTGTGTAGATTCCAGTTTAATGACAGTTGCATGGTGTGCCTTCTTGTTCTATCTTGGAGGAGTTCCTGAAAAGTGCGGATCTATGTGGAAGAAGTGTGTTGTTTGGATATTTTACAAATTATCAGCAAAAAAATTTTTTTCTAATAAGTCTTACAACATGATGTCCATTAAATTGATCTAAAAGGAAGCATACAGTTAGAGAAGCAGGTTTCTTTATGCTATTCCTTCTACAGTGAACTCTTTGTATCTGCTTTAGTTTGGTTCCAGAACCCCTCATGGATATCAAATTCTGTGGATGCTCAAGTACCATTATATACAATGACATAGTAAAATGATGTCCCTTACATAAAATGGCAAAATCAAGGTTTCCTTTTTTTTTTTTTTTTTTGCTGTGGATGCTTAAATCCATGTATAAAAATCTGTGGATATGGAGGGCTCACTGTATTCCCAAAGGTTAAGGAATGAGTGTACATCCCTGTGAGGCTAAAAGTGCATCATCCATGCATGAGAGAGCGAGAGGGAGATTCATGGTGAACCTCAGAGGTTTGCAGAAACACAACTTTTTCTTCACACCACACACACCTGCCATGGGAACCTGAAAATAGTCCAATAGTGAACATGCTGAATGCTTGAAGTCTGACTGGGGGACAAGCAAGTGAGACTGAAATGGGATAATGGGGAGAGAATCCACTTGTGTATGTTTGTCTGTATGAGAAACCATTAAGCCCACTCATATTTCAAGCAGGTGAAATGTGCCGGCAACCACACCCCATTCAGATCAAAGGATTACATTAAACTGGGTATATTGCCTATGGCCCAGAAAAGGAAGGGTATGGGCATAACCTTGTTGGTAAATCAGTGACAGTATGTATGTATGTATGTATTTATTTATTTATTTAAAGGATTTATAATCCCACAATGAGATTCAAGGTGAGTACCAATGGGACTGAGGGAGGAGCAGTGGCTGGATTTACTATCTACTTTCCCCCCTCAATGGATGATTCTCAAGATTCCAAATTATCTTACTGGGTGTGCCATTCATGTACACAACTATTTGTCCTACTTGGACTGAGAGAGAGAGAGAAAGAGAGAGAGAGAGAGAGAATATATTTTTAGATATATTTCTGTTAAAACTTTTTAAAAAATGAGTCCAGTTCTAACTGTATATTTGCACAAATTTAATTTTCAGTATTTTTAATAAAACATTTGGAACCTAACAGAACTATCATTTCAGTCCCACTGCTAATTAGCATTAAAGTGCTGCAACCACCCACCCTTAGCAAAGACACATAGAGGTGGACATCCCTACCCAGTGAAACAGAACAAGCATGAAATAGTTGAGTATGCTGAATTCAACTGATGACAAGAATGGAAGGTATGGATGGTAGAATCAAAGGATGAACTATAGTTGGTAGCAGGTAGCTCTTAGGGCACAAATAGTTCTTTAGTAACGGACTATTTGACCCCATATCACTTTGATTTTCAGACAAATATTTTGAAACTCGTAATTGCTGTTTCTTGAAAGCAGTATTGAATTTTGTATCTTCATAGAAAGGATGATTGATTTATGATGCAATTATGTATTCACACAGGCTTTCATTTGAGGTTGATCAATATCTTTGATTAATGTGTTCACATTTTATTGTTTATATTTGAAAGCACTGATGAAATAATTGTATTGCAGTGGGGCAGGGGAAGGAGTGGAAGTCACCGTTACTTCTGAAAACATATATGCAATGCATGTTTCCATGCATTTTAATCAAAAGAGTTTTTATTCAGTGTTTGAGATATACAATATATAAGGCTCGTAGTCTGAGCCAGTTCCAGAATCTCAGAATCCAAATGTGCATCTAATTAAAGTTGCTCTGTGACAAGGGAAAAACATTCTGTGTGTGTTTGCCCAGAGGTACTCTGCATTTTGATTAATCCATGCATCCCAGTGACAGATTTGGTATTCCCGTAATTGAAGTTCCAAAACAAAGCCATAGAAATCTGGATTTCTTGTGTAAAGAAGTTGCAAAGGTGCTATATGATGTTTGAATCAGCATGCTGGCTGGCGGATTCTGGCATTCTGTCCATTTAGGCCAGGAGTGTAATAGGCATTAACCTCACTCTTATAACAGCAGTCTTCCTTGTTTTGTGGATCAGGCCCAGGTATTTTCTCCCTCTTGCTATGAGTCTAGCTTATGGAAGAGGAAGGGAATGACATACCCTCCAACATTTCACAGATAAAACCCAGGACACATGTGGCTAAGCAACATCAGATTGTGGTCAAGATGGCAAAATTTATAAATACACAAGCTAGGAGAGGGATAAGCAGTTTATTTTTTGCCTAATCCTTCTGGGACGGGCAACATTCTGACCCCTCCTCCCTCCTCTGTGAAGTTAATTAAATGCAAACTACCGTGGGAGCTTTCCATACATGGGAGTTTTTCATTCCCCCCCCCCATGTTAGTTAATGGGTGGAAAAGTGTATGCGCCTGCATCAATGCACCTGTGGGCGTTCCCCACTGTACTTTTGCACACTGAACTCAGTTTGCAGCCATTGAAATAAGCTTAGGACAAAGGGGGAAAGTGGTAGGAGGAGAGAGAAACTAGAAGATTTTAAAGGCAGCTGCAAATAAATAAATAAATAAATAAATGGGGTGACAAAGGATTAATTGGGACTGTTCTGGTCAAATCAGGACAGTTGGAAGATATGGAATAATACAATGAAAAAAGATTGGAACTCTGGCCCAGTTGTACTTTTCAGTCTTACTCTCCAGCTGAGACTCAGCTGGTTGGTGTTTAAGATAACGAGCTTGGCAAGAAATCCTGGAGATGTAAATACAATAGCAGCCAAAATCCACAAAACAGTGCTACATTCATTCAGTCAACCAAAATGCACAGATTATATGATGCCAACTTTTGAAGCTCCACTGTCGTCTTCACCAGGCAAACGTGTTAAAAATCATATAGGTGGGGGAAAATGATGACATCACAGGGCTTCATTTTGTCAAGATATTGTTGTTGTGTTGTTCTGTGGTGTGATGGTGTGGAGGCATATCTGTGTAGGCAGGCCTCTCCTTCTTCTGACCATAAGGCACTGAGAACAAAACATTCCAGAATCCAGGAGATAAAATTTGAATTCCATTAGCAATACAAAAAGGTATTTCCTCTGAGATCCAAGATGTCTCCAATCCTTGTGAAGTCACAACCCCCTTTGTTGGGCTGAGAACATTGAATCTTTCAAGAATATATTTCCTGGATGTGAAGAGTCCACATTTTGGGCACTACAGGGGAATCCTAAAGAAGGAGCCAATGGACTTGGACTTTCCTATTTGAGATTTCTACCTCCAACAGAGTAAAACATTTTTTTTTAAAAAATTGGGGCTATATTTGGCATGTTTTACCAAAACTGCACCTACATTTTTCCTAATGCAAAGACATGGAGGCTTCTCTAGAGAGATGCAAGGATTGCCAGTTTACCACAAATGACTTGCCTGAGGACACTGTACCTGGAGCAGATTCAAAACCTGGACTTAAATATGAGTCACAAAATTTTATTCCCATTCCTCATGCCAATCTGATTCCCTCAAGCATGCCTCTTTTTTAAGTTTGTCATCATGGCTGAATGATATTGCAGAGTGTAACTAATTTTCCATAGATTTGTTTGACAAAGGTCAAATTCAAGTGTGTCTGATATCCTGTTTCTTTGTTAACTGATTTTATTTGGGTGATGTTCTGCCTTCACATGAGAATAGGTTTTGGTTTGGAACAAGCTGAATGAGAAGTGAGAAGCAATATGAACTATCTAAACAATGTACAGGAAATGCAGGGAAATTGGAGATCACATTGTATCGGTCTGCAATGGCTATCTCACCCCCCCCAGCTGATAAATCATGGATTCAAGATTTGTGCTTAGCTTTGCGTGGCAGGAAGTGCCAGATAGTATTTTTCTTATCCAGCATTTCATCTTGAACAAGGAGTCTACATGAAGTAAGTATCATATCATATGGTCAGGGAGTGGGTCAACAGTTAGGGTTTGCGGTGATCATCTACATCATTTATTGCTTTAGGATATAAATCGAGATTTCCGCTAACATGTGCAAGCAGTAGTTTCAGCTGGAGCATGATGTGGATTTCTAGGCAGCCACTTAAAGTGCTATGGCTACCATGACATTATTGGCAAATTCTGTGATTTCATCAGATGGCAACATAATGCTAAAAGAGACTTCTTTAGACAACTTAAACCCAACAGAGTGACAACAAGGCACTGTCAAGGGGCCCTTTTTCTACACAGCTACAGCACTATGGCTCTTTTTTAGCTGCCATGAGGTTAAAAATGTGATGAATTCCTGGAATTTGCAGTGGGGGCAGTATTTAGAATCCTCAGCCAGATAAGCTAGTGCCTCCCCTAAAACAGAAATCCCAAGATTCTGCAGAATGTTGCCATAGCAGTTAAAGGGGAATCATAGTGCTATAACTGTGTAGTTATAGCACAGGGCCCAAGATTTTTGTTTTAGATTCATGCATGGTAAAGCAATATGTTAATCCCATCAGGAATGGCTCGCAAAATGATTGTGGATGAAATAGTATTTTCATTATTGTTGTGTGACTTCAAGTCTTTTCTGACTTATAGCGATTCTAAGGCAAACTTATCATGGGGTTTTCTGGATCCAAGAGTGTGTGACTCACCCATGGTCATCTAGTGGGTTTCTATGGCTGAGTGAGGATTTGTACCCTGGCAACTAAGCAAATAAATCAAATTAAAGATTTTGAATGCCATCCTCAGATATGCTTTCTTGGGGTGCTGGTGGTGGAAATCCTAGGTAAATAAATGTAATTACTGCTCCAATATTCAATTTCAAACAGGCTGGGCATGGGTGTTCATACGGTACAATGAGATGTATATATGGAAGGCGTCGTTATGATTACTTTGGTATGTGGTGTACTCAGTTAATAGGAACATGTGGTTTACTTCCAATTTTAATGAGGCTGTCATCCTTATATTTGCATGGTCTGTACTGGCCCATTTGCAAACAGATAAGACTTTTTCTATAGGGTTGAATGAAAACTATGGAGGTTATATGAAGAATGTGGAGGCTATATTCATTACATTGCCAAGGCCTCCAGTGTCCCTTTCTTGTGTGTGTTTTTTAAATGTGAAATAAAATGATTGGAACGTTCCTTGTACTTCTGTATTACCTTTTCTATTTTGCAATGTTCATTTCATACAACCACAATAAAATGCCATTTAATTTGAAGTGCACTGTGAATTCGGTAATATGGAGATGTGATAGCCTTTTACTTAAATGTATGGCAGCTTTAGCTCATTTTGTGTGTTGCAGGAATAGTTTCTTTATAATTAAAGTGTCAGAAAAACACATTTGTAACAAGAATGATGAAATTCATTCACAACAATTTTCTGGAGAACAACTTTAAACCTCTTCTGCTCACTTAGTATCATTTTTATGCTACTTTCCCACAGTCCTTTTATCTTTCTTTCTTCTCTTTCTTCCTTCCCCCACCTCGCTTTTCTTATTATTATAAAAAAATGAGTACTCTGACAGCAACTATTGTCTGCATCTCTTTTGAAGTTTATGAGAGGATTTTTTTCGAGTCTTTTACATGAATTCTAAAAATGACAACAAATCCAAACCTTGCAGAATTTTTAGGATATAATTCGAGACCTCCAGTGAGAAAGAGCATTGCTGTCAAGAGTACTTTGCTTAAATCAGAATATTAAGCATCTTTTGAATGTAGCAAAGAATTATGAGATAAGGAATTCTGCACGTAAGTCAGAAATAAAAAACTACAAGTCACACTCTCTCATCCTCAGAGGATGGCAATGACAAACCTCCTCTGAAGAAACTTGCCAAGAAAATCCAATTATAGGTTGTCTTATGATCACAATAAGTCAGAAATGACTTGAGGGTAGACAACAACAACAAATAACCTTTTAAAAGTACACACTTAAAACCTCAAAAATCACAGATGATAGCCAAGCAACACCAGAGTGTAGTCAACAACAACAAGTTTATTGATTAGTCAACTGACCATATCAACAATAGAGAGGAAAATATGTAGTCAAGATGGCAAAAGTGATAAATTCTGAAGAACATGCAAGCTAGGAGAGGATGCAGAAGTTTGCTTTTGCCTGAGCTTATGTGAATGGCAGGAATCTGCTTTTTCCTTCTGAACTGAATGCAAACTATTTTTACAATTTGAACTCAGTTCACAGCAATGGAAGGGAAGGTAGTAGTAATTTGATTCTGCATAACCCTTTTGGGAAGGACAAGATTTTGACTCTTCCTCCTTTCCATTACTTTGATGCAAACTACCTTTGTATACTGAACTCATTTTGCAGCTACTGAAGTAAGCTGAGGATAAAGGGAGAAACAGGAGGAGGAGAAATAAACTGGAACATTTTAAAAGCAGCTGAAAAAGTGAGACCATTGAAGTTGAACTGAGACTGTCCCTGCCAAATTAGAGCATTTGGGGGGTATGTCATGGCCAGTGGTAAGGGACATTTAGTGGGGTGGGTTTAATTGGCAGTGACATGTATCCTGGGAATTGTACTCCCAAATATTCCACTTCAGGTCTACAAGACGTCTCCATCCCTTGACTTTTAAGCCAACATCTTTTCTTCTTTGGTGGCACTAGTTTCTCCTTGAGTTAATCTTACAAGATGCTTGATGTTTTCTGTGAAGGTGTTGAACATTTTTTGTTTCCGTTGATGTAAATGCAATAAGAGACCGTGGGGTCAGCTCCAGCAATTCAGGAGACAGTCATAAGCAGTACTCTAGTCAGCTTTAGGGTTTTCTTAGGCAAAGGTTAAGTATAACTGCATGAAGAAAGTAAAATGTTCTGAATAATTTAGCCCTTTAAAAAATGTTTGCCCCCATCCATGTAACTGTGTAGACACAATGGTTTTGTTAAAGAAAAAAAAAAATGTCCCCAGACACATCTGTGCTAAATTACTGAAGGAGTCTTTTTCCAGCAAGAGATGCTTTGTCCATTTGCAAGATTTCCTTCTAGCACCTGAAAATAATCATGAAGAGCTGAGGCACTGACTCTGTCACAAAGTGGTACCCAACTTCAAACAGCTTCTCACTCCATTATTCTCCACCTGGGTACAATTGGGAGGTACATCTCCTTGTGTTCCTCTATTAAATGACATGACTAGATATTTTATTTAATTGGGAAATTTGAAAAAACCAAACAAAAATGGATTAAAAAGAAAAGAACATAAAATAATGTTTTGAAAACATTTGAGGGCAGGGCAGGCTTTTGTTTCTTAGAAATATCAAGCTTAACCAGTCATTTAAAAGTCTTCGGATGGCATCCAATTTGTGTCTTTTTAGAAATAGAAAGCATCCCTTAGTGGAAAGGAAAGCTGCTTTCAGGCTTATTTGTTCCCTTTGATTTTAGTTAGAATTTTCACAGTGGCTGGGTGAGGGAACAGATTTTTCCAGCAAAGATATATTTTTGTGAGCTTTCCCTATTGTAATGCAAAATATTGGAGAGGTGTGTGTCATGGTCAAACAAGCAATTCAAAGCCATTAGATTTCTGAAAGATCTGTTCCTAATGAAGATAAAAAACAATAACAACAACCTGATGGATCAGCGTAGCTGCCTTTGTCATTCTACACTACCATACCATGATCAGCATTTGCATCTAATTAACTGAACATTTGAACTGCAAACAACGTTTCACCCTCCATATATAAGAAGCATATCTTTTATTGGGATTATGTACTATATAATTGTCAGGCATTGACTATGAGGCTCTGTAGTAGAGAGCCCTTTATTAATTACTATTTGTGGTTGTTAAATTCCTTTTTATCCACCTCAACTCATGGTGACCCTGGGGCTGAGACATCTCCAAGACCTCCTTTCCTCCATTGTTCTGCTTAGGTCCTGTAAATTCAGACTTGTAACTTCCCTGATTGAATATATATCCATCTAGCATGCTGTCTTCCTCTCTTTCTACTACCCTCTACCTTTCCTAGCATTTTGTCTTTTCCAGTTGTCTTTTCCTAGTTCTATTGTCTTTTCCATGAATGCCCAGTGGGTGTCACCGAGTGCGGGTGCGGCGTACGGTTGCCATAATTGTCCACTATTACCAGGGGCAAAATGTGGAACAAATTCTAGACCAAACTGTAGGACAACTGCAGGACAAAACTCAGCCCATAATGTAGGACATTTCAGAAAAATCGAGGACCTTAAATATCTTACATTTTGGGCTGGGTTTTGTCCTGCAGTTGTCCTACAGTTTGGTCTAGAATTTGTTCCACATTTTGTCCCTGGTAATGGTGGACAATTATGGCAACCCTAGACCGTGCGGGGCTTCTGGGGCAGTGTATGTTTTCTCCCACCATGCTGCCCCATTTTTTTCCTGATGAGTAAAAGGATGTGACAGCATGTGGGGCTAGGAGCATGGGGATGGTGCAGTGGCATGGGAGTGCTCATGGGGGAGCATGGGACAATAAATTTTCACCCCTCATTCTTCTGAATTTAAACCTGCTCTTTGTATGATAGTTTCTGTGTAATCTGCCCTGCACCCTCAGGTCATCTGGGAGGAATCTATTGCAGCCTTTAAAAACCAGACTAACTGCTACCTCCCAGAGGGCCTTCTCTGCAATTGCTCCCAAACTATGGAATGGTCTGCCAGACGAGATCCGTCAAATTGCCAGCTTAGACAGCTTTAAAAAAGCTGTCAAGACGGATCTCTTCCGGCAGGCATTTCCTGAATAAAAGTGCCCGGCCACAGAATGACTGCCCCCACATCATGTATCAGCCCACCGCTCTGTCCTCGCTGTATTTTTTATTGTGTTTTTAACAGATGTTTTAGTTGTAGCATGTTTAATCCTGTTTTAAGGGGGGGATTTGGGATATAAATTTGTAAATGTGGATTTTAACGTGTTGTAAGCCGCTTTGATTGTCCTGTCACAGAAAAGTGGGATATAAATAAAAGTTTTATTTATTATTATTTATTACAAGTTGAACAAATAAGATGATAGAATACAGCTTTGCCTGACCCCTTTACCAATTGAAAACCATTCTGTTTTTCCATATTATGTTCTAACAGTTGTCTCTTGTCCTAAGTACAGATTTCTCATCAGGACTATCAAATGTATTGGTACACCCATGACTTTGCAAGCATTCCATAGCTTTTTGTGATCTATGCAGTAAAATGCTTTGCTGTAGTCTATAAAGCACATGCTGATTTTCTTTTGGAATTCTCTGGTGTGCTCCAAAAGTCATCATATGTTTGTAATATGGTTCCTAGTGCCTCTTCTTTTTCTGAAACCCGGTTGCACCTCTTGAACTTTTCTCTCCATGTGTAATTGAGATCTATGTTGCAAAATTTTGAGGAAAATTTCTCTTGTTCAGGAAAGTAACACTATGGTTCTACAGCTGCTGCAGTCTTTTGTGTCCCCTTTTATGTGGATGGGGTTGTGTATTGATCATGTCCAGTCTGGAGGCCACTGTTTTGTTTTTCATGTTTGTTGACACATATTACTTAACATTAGAGTTGATTCTGTCTATGTAAATTGTTGTAGGAATAACATCTGTTCCTGATGATTTATTTCCCCCACTTTCTCTTATTGCAGCCTTGCTTTTTAGAATTTGGGGTTCATCTTCATATGGTTCATTGTACACTGGAGTACCAGTAGTATTACTGGTACTGTTTGCTAAATTTGCCATTTATTTTTGGCAGTATAATGTCAAAGAATAAAAGACTTGGCATAATAACATTTTCTTGCAAAGAAAAGGTGCAGGGGGGGGCATACAAAAGCTATTGGAAGCAATACTGACAGCAGAATTTTGAATGCCTGTCAGATTTTGAGATGAGAGAGCATGTGATATGTGAGTGTGCATCTTCCATGATCATTTGGGGTTGAATGCTGGTGTATTTTACAAGGCAACATGTTTTGCTAACTTCCTCAACACTTATCACTGTTTTTAATGTAAGTGCCAATATATGTCTGTCTCTTCACTACAGACTATGAACACTGGAACATTAGTCACAAGAGGATTTTCCTCTTCATTAAGAGTTATGCTTCAGATTTTCAATTAAAGCTAAGTCACTTTGGTTCATTTCCTATTGACAATGGTAACAAAGTAGGTACTTAAGTTCATTATAATGTTAGATAATGGAATAATAGCAGTGCTGTTTACACTAGTTAATGTACAAACAATGAGGTTTAAAAAGTGTTATGCTTGTTTTGCAGGCACTTTGAGTTATCAGTGAATTCTTCTGTCATGAAGCATTTGAAGGATATCCTAATGAAGAATGCAAGCAATCCCAGCAGCACCAGGAGCAGAATGTGGAGGCAAAAAGGCATAGTTGACTAAAGGCCAACAGCCCTAACAGTCCATTGGTCAGATCTTGAAACTCTTGAGGGAAGGAGGAAACTGGACTGTTTCACTTATACAGTGCTGGTAAACTAGCAGATCTCTCAGATAAAATGAACCCTACTTTTATAGAACTGGACAAACCACTGGACTAGGCAGGATGGCTGAGGGATGTGTGATCTTCAGAAGATGGAAGGCAAGGAAAGCTCCTCTGTGAACAAGGATAGGAAAGACTATCCCAGAATGCTAGTTTACTGCACAGTGGAACGCTGCTGCCGCTGAGCATTCCCATCGGGTTCCCATTGGATTCCAGGGGACGCCATTTCTGGGGACGGTTTCAAAGCGTCTCCAGAAATGGCGTCCCCTGGAGCCTGATGGGAATCCGATGGGAATGCTCGGTGGCGGCGGCGGCGGTGGCGTTCCACTGTGCAGTAAACTAGCGTTCTGGGCCCCATCAGGTTCCTGTCATGCTCCATGCTCGCCCCTGTTAGAACGCACTGGGTAACGTTTTAACCCCAGTGCGATAATCTTCTTGGTCTCAGGTTTTGGTCTCGAAACCTTAGAACCTGGGATGATCCTGAAATGACAGCCCTGCTTGTGTAACTACTTGACCTCCTTGGAAGAAAAACATGGATAAAATAGTAAAACAAAAAAATGAGAAAGTATGGGATAGTTGCAAAAGGCGTTTCCTCCACACCTGTGAACAAACCAGGACAATACAGTATGCTACCTACATCACACAAACTGTGTTTTAAGAAACGCTAACTACTAACGTGTATTGTTTGGCTGGAATAATTTGAAAGTAAACTTTGCCCAAAAGCTATCACTCTGTTTTCTGCTTCTTTCAGTTATGATACAAGCAGGCATAGTTTAAAGTGCAGGAGGAGTGGCATTCTTCTGTAGCATACAAGGCCTCCTACAAAGTCAATTGGGATTGTGTCTATGCATAGAAAAGGCAGCATTTTGTTGCTGGGTTTTTAGTTCCAGCTTAGTGCCAGTGCCTGAATAATAAGCACTTAATAACACTATTCATTTCTGTCCTCTCCAGGCATGTAGCAAACACTTTCATGTGAATTAGAACTTGATTTAATAAAGGGAACTACATTCTGCTCAGTTCCATCTCATCATGCTGACAGAGTTGCAGGCAGGCAGGCTTTCTGTTTGGGTAGGCCAGGTTGCTCATAGAGGACTAGATTGATTACAGCCCTCCAGATGTTGTTGGACTTCATCTTCCATCATTCCTCATCTTTGCCTATATTGGCTAGGGCTTCTGAGAGTTGTAGTCAAAGAAAACCTCAAGGGTTAGAAGTTTTTCATCCCTGGCAAATATGTGGGAGGGAGACTTATTTGTTTACATATATGATGGCACACATGAAGAGAGATTTGGCTTTTCATGTTGCATACACCAGAGTGTGGAAATCCAGTGCCCAGAATCCTCATACAGGTTCACGGATACTGGGAGCAGTAGTCTATAAAAGTAAGAACATTTTTCAAACCATGGTATATAATATTTATTTTATTTTATTGGCATTTCCTATGAAACAGGTTGTTGCAATGTGTACAACGTTCTGGTTGAGAATTCCCCTGAAGCCAAAATTTCTCAGAATTTTTTCTGAAACAATTATGAGATTTTTGCTTTTCCTCACCCTTCTAAGGTGAGGTGGGTGGGAATTCATCCAAATGTTCTTTATAATATTTTGGGGCTAGTTGCCTTCCTGACACTTCAACCCTCATAATGTGCAAGAACAAAGCTAGATTCAGGGTGGAGGATGATGCAAAAATGGCTAGCAACACAGCTAGGGTTGGCATTACTTGCAGTGGTAGCCTCCCTTAATCTCTAACCTCCAAACTTCCAGAAAACAAAAATGAAGCTGTACCATTGTCTACATTTTTTCTATTTTCCTCACTAGGGAGAAATTTGATAAATTGTTTGTCCCATTTTTCTGGCCACAAATAGAGTGGACAGAAAAGAGATACAAAACAAAATTTCTTACCCATTCCCAATGGATAGCATGCACATTGATTTCTAGTAGGAGCTAGAGTTAGCCCAATGAATTCTCAGAAGCCCCATCGCAGGGTTGGAACCCACAGCTCAGAATTTGGAAGTACTCTTACAGATAACGAGTTACTTTTAATTTGTCCCCATTAACCAGTTTATACAGAGTGCCCTCGGCTTACGCGGGGGATCCGTTCCGGACCTCCCTGAGTAAGCCGAATTCTGCACATGCTCAAGTCCCATTGCAATGAATGGGGCTTGTGCATGTGGTGGTGCACACGTGCCACAGGCGCACACCCCATTCATTCCAATGGGACATGCTGCCCCTTGCACCCCACGCACTCCCGCGCGGCTCTACACAGGGTTGAGTGTATGCTTAAATCCACGTACAGTGTGCCCACATATGACGCGGCTGCACTGTAACTACAATGCATTATGGATTGTAACAAAGGGATAACCTCAGTCTATTTAGGGTGTAACCATAATTTTTTAAAAGGATGTTGTCATAGATGTGTGGCGTTAGTAAATAGAAGGAAAAGAACAACCCATGGATCAAGTACTGTTAAATGCTCTGCCTCATGTTGCTGCCTTGTATCATAGAATAATAGAGCTGGAAGAGACCACAAGTGCCATCCAGTCCAACAGCCTGCCATGCAGGAACACACAATCAAAGCACACCCAACAGACGGCTATTCAGCCTATTTAAAACCTCTGTATTGGTTGTGGGTTTTCAACATGACAGTGGTGTGGACAAGATTAAAGTGAGTTTGTGCAATATGTCAGCATCCCATAGTATCCAGGGGCTTTTAAAAGAAAAATAACCAAAAGGGGGCAATCAAAGCACTCCCAACAGATGGCCATCCAGCCTGTTTAAAATGTCTGTATCGGCTGTAGGTTTTCTACATGACAACAGTATGGACAAGATTAAAGTGTATTTGTTCAACAAGTCAGCAGCCTGTAATATTCAGTAGCTTTTAAAAGAAAAGTAACCAAAAGGGGACAAATTGGTTATGTCTAAGAAACAGGAAAGTAAAGAGTTAAAATGCATAATTGTTATCACAATTTTTTTATTGGGGGGAGTTATAGTTGTAACTAATTCCTTTTGAAAGAATAATTTTCCAAACTCTGCCACAGAGTGATATACCTGCCAAGAAAGAGCTGACAATCTGGATACCTATTATAAATATAAATTTTGTATGCCATTTCTATATCAAACCCCTTTTATCAAGGGGAATTTTGTTTGTTATTTGGAGAAAGAAAAAGTTAAAGGCAGTAGCTTACTTACTTTCTAATGAAATATTTAAAAAATGTTTTGCTGTGCAAAGATAGGGCAGCAATTAAATGGTGGAGCTATGAGTCAGCTTTCCTTGGGTGGCTTCAGACAAGTCACTCATTCATAATCTCAGTCCTCTTTCTGCAGTATAGGGTGGCAGAGGAGGGTGATACCAATACCCAGAGCATTAAAATGTTACTCTTTGGACTGTGACTTCCAGAACCTCTTGCTGGGCTAGAGGCCTGGCTGTGGGGCTGGGGAATTCCAGGTCCTCTGTTGTCAAAAATAAAATAAAAATCTCTTTCCCAAGATCTGGACTTACCTTACTGTGCTGGAGTGAACTGAATTAGACTTATGAGAGGCTGGTGCCTTTTTAATGGCATTCACATATTCTTTATAAATGTATGGTTCTTATAAAATTTGCCCCTATGCTGTTTTAAGTAGAGAACTGTGTATTATATTACAGGACACTTGGCTCTGGAAAGGGCCGCTTCTTTGAATCTTTTGGCAGTAGTGCCTGCAACGACATCATCCTTTTCATTTCCTCTGTAGATGAAGGATGTGCTGTGCGACTGATCCTATAAATGGAGCACATGTTTAAATAGGTCTCTCGATAGTGACTGGCATGCCCTCTGTCCTTGCCTCAACTACAATATTAAGAGTACGTGCTTTGAATTCAAATAATGAAGCCAGGCTGATATTTCAGCAGATGAAAGTATACACAGATTTAAGCTCTCTCTGTCTCTGTCTCTGTGTGTGTGTGTGAGAGAGAGAGAAAGAGAGAGTTTACAGATTTTTCTCAATGATTCCATTATCCTTTCTTCAACTTTTCTCTTCTCAAGGCTGTAGCTATGAGGACATTGCCCCCCAAATAAGCTTCCTAACCCCACCCCTCCCTGCAAATTTTCTTTTAGCACCAAATTTCTAACATCACAGTACAGTGGGACCTTGTTATCCACTGGGCCCCCTTGGATACCAAAATCTGTGGATACTCAAGTCCCATTAAATACAACGGCATAGCAAAATGGTGTCCCTTACATAATGGCAAAATCAAGGTTTGCTATTCAGGACATGGATGCTTGAATCTGTGGATAAAGAATCTGTGGATATGGAGGACTGACTGTAATTTAAAACTTCAGTTGAACATTTAGAAATACAGTTCAGGCATTTGAAGAAAAGGGTTGGGCAAAAATAGTGAAGGGAATGCAAACACAACTATATGAACAATCTTAAGTGTCATACAACTCTCTGCAATGCTATAAATTATGAGACTGAAGGAAATTTCATTTTGGGGTTGGCAGAATTTTTATGGGGGGAGGGGAAGAATGCTTCCCCCCTCCATAGCTCTCCTCCAGCAATTAGTCTATCTTGGTTTGGGAATTGTAGTCAAATACATTTTGGAATGGGAAGTGTAGTTAAACGCATTTCAAAAGAGTCAACAGATGCATTGGTAAACTTATTTTAAAGGGTCTGCATTCTGACTTGTAGAATGTTGTAGACAGAGTATATGGCCAGCTGACTGAGGAGCAGACTTAATCCACTAATACTGTCTGCAGGCTATATTTTACCAGTAGGGTTTCCATATGAAGAGTGTAGATTTATTTCCTGCCTCCAAACTAGTTTTGCTTAAGGTGTATTTTATGTATCAAATTACTGCATAACTAACATGTTTTCCAATCATCCTACTGCAAAATCCATTCTTACTAGGTTGCAATCCCAAACCAATCCACTTTGTCCCTATTTGCAAACTGCTCTCTCAAAATGACTTCCCTATTAATCTGTTAATGTGGTTAGGAAGAGTGCTACAACTGCCACCTATCAATGTAACTGAATTAGAGATACTTCACCAAAGACAGGCACACAAGCAGGGTCGAGTGGAGGGGGGATGTATTTATGAAACCCATGCCTCTCAGCTGGAAAATGACAGCAATTCAGGTTTTATTATTTACTTTGAACAAGTATCTATAGTTGCAGCTTGGCTATTGTCAAATCATTTCCATAATCTTGTTATAGGGCAGGCAATAAAAGGAAAAGCACTTGAATGGAATGCAATGGTCTAGTGGCACCTGACATGTTTAATGGCATGTCAGTGATATGTAGATATCCATATTTCTGTCAAAACAGAGCACTGTTCTTTTCACATTCAACAAATACATACCCTCTTTGAACTCAAGTATCATCCCTGTATAGCACCCTTGGAGAAGAATATTTCTGCAATTTAATCATGACAACTAATGTTTATATGATGCAGTGACTTGAGGGGGTTAGAAGGCAGATAATGGTTAGGTAACAGTCAGTTGTCACTAGCTATATTAAGGCAATTGCTATTGCTGAGGAAGGAATTTCCATGATAAATGGCAAACCTCTGTGAATCATTACACCTGGAAACTGAGACACATTCTGTATATAACAGTATCTTCAGTAGGGATAGATGAAACAGTGTATTTGTCATCAGATTTTGGGGGAAAAACTCACAGTTTTTTGGACTACTACTCCAAGAGTTGCACAGTGATGAGCAGTAACTTCTTTAAATTCTGTTTCTAATCCATGCCATTGTGTGTATATGTAACACATATTTTTTCTGCACATCAGCCTGTATAAATAACTTTTAACATGCACAAACAGAGTTTTCTGTTTTGTGTAGCTTCCTCTACCATAGTATAAATTTTTCCACATGCAACTTTCCCCAATATTCACATTTTTTAGTTAGTTGGCTTATTCTAGGAGCTACCCACCATTTTAAAATATCTACCATGTCTTGGAATGCCCAGCATAGTATTTCTATAGGTGAGCATGGTAGCGGAAGGCCCACTGATCTCAGATGAGAAAGACTTTGTTGAGGCTTCTTCCAGATCGGGAACTGGTTCTGGCTAGCAGTGTTTGTACCAACCAGCCTTGGCTGCCAATTTAACAAAGTGCGAGTTATGGGAAAGGTTTTATATAAATCTGGAGTGCAACCACTTTGTAGAATACCATACACAATTTGGTCATTGTACTTCAAAAATAACAACAGCAAAAAACAAACAAAAACAAAACAAAACAGCATTATATAATTGGAACAAGATGCTGAAAAGGGCAACCAAACTGTCTTTTCTCTGTCTCTGATAATATTGAAGCTGAATGATGGGAGATTCAGGGAAGAGAAATGGAAGTACTTCCTTACATAGTGGACTGTTCCGTACATAACTACCCAGGTGGTTAGCTCTGAAAGAGGATTGGACAAATTTGTGAAGGATAAGAGTATTGGAGGTATATGCCCCCGAATACCAATTGGTAGGGAACCCAAATGAGATGGCATCACTGACTTTATCTGTTACTTCTGGGCTTCCTATAGGTTGGCCACTGTGGAAGCACGATGCTGGACGAGGTAGGCCTCTAGTCTGATACAACAGGGAATCTTCTTTTCTTCCTATGAAGGCACTATCTGGAACTGAAATTTTGCACCTCCCTACCAGTTGAATAAAAATGCCACTTCTCATTTTCTAGGGACACTGTTTTCCTGCCATGAGTGGGTTTGAGCCCCAGGTCAAATGACGTGTCAACTTTAGAATAAGGAATGCTTTCCAAATACTCTACAGTATAGAATCTAAACTGTGGATGCTGAAAGAGCTTTCCAGTGAAGTGGGAAAACTAAGAGGAGAGACAAAAGGCTTTATTAACTTCGCCTGCAAGGGCTATGTAAACACAAACAAAACATTCTTTCAGAAGAGAACATGGAGAACTGGCAAGGAAACAAGAGTGCAATGGAGAAGATTGGTAGGCCACCCAGCCGCCTCATTATTGGCAACATCTCTACATTTTTACAACATGCCTCTCATAACACAGCCTTGTGCAAAACAAAATGCCACATTGTAGAAAAAGCGGTTCAAATAGACAGTTATTGTGTATACTGTAGACTGATGGTGCTTTTCTTTCTGTTGCATCAACCTACTGTGGAATTTTGAAGAGGCACATTAAATCCAATACTGCAACCTGCTGCTATCTCATCTTGTAACATATTAAAATTTAATTGATCGAGATGAAAGCAGAGAGTGTCTGATTTCATTTTCCATCCTGATCGTGAAGACAGTTATTCACATTGTTTCCCAGAGGATAATTGTGGAAAAGCTGGGCTGTCAAGCTTTGCATTTGTAGGGACCACACTGTGCTTTTGAAGAATCACATAACCACTCCCACAAGAGTCTGCAGCATTTTTGATAACAGATGCCTCTGTGATGGCATTAAACAAACCAGAGAAAATAGATCTGGGTTTTTTTTAAAAGATGAGAACATAGTCTTACTGATTTGAGAAAGTTAGAAGAAGGAAAGAAAGTGTTGATTGTGACAATGGATGGAATAAATTGATACTTAACCATAAAACCATTCAGGAGATAGTATGTTACAATATGCCCATGTAAGGATGGGGGCTGGAATTCTGTATAGGAGTTTTGTCTCCATAAGTGAAGTTTCATATGTGGGAATTAGAATTGGGTAGTTCCATAATGCCTCTATCCAGTAAAGGGCTGCTGTTAGATAAGTACATGGGGAGCCGGCAAAGTGATTGATGTGCATCAGGACCAATGTAGTATGGCGCTTGATTCGATGTTATGTCTGATGCATTGCAGTCACCTGATGCATGATGGAACAATAGTGAGGCAGCTCTGCACTAGTCAGTCTTGCTGGTGTCCTATTATGTATCTTCATAATTTAGTAGCAGGGTTTCATAGTGCCTCTGTTACATTGCTAAGTATACAGAGGGTGATATAGGATTCCATCTATTATGAACAAAAGAATAAGGCTGCAAAGCTGAAACTCCTCATATTATGCCTCTTTCTGTTCTGATCTTAGAAACATACTTTTAAAAGGTAATTAGTTTCAGTTATTTCCCCTTACTTAGTTACCATTATAGTTATAATGTTTAAATAGTTTTTAACCTTTTCATAGTCCTATTTGTAGCTGGTGACACTGGTATAATAAATACTGATATTAATTAATTAATTAATTATACTAAGGAAGACCAAAATCAGACTTCCACATTTGTGTGGAATCTTTTGAGGATCTGATTATTTGGGAATTTGATTAATATATTCTCTCCACAAGTCACTAGGTTCTCCAGTGTGATTCTGTTGGACGTTGCACTACACGACCTAGAGATTCCCAGAGAAAACACTTCCTAGGCATTTACAGGTCATTCGGTGTGATTATGTGATCAACTTCCAGCAGATGTTGACCATAGAGTTGTGCTGGAGGACCTACAGATTCCTAGAGAGACATTCTTTAGGATAAAAGGTGTTGGTTATTACCTATAAAGCCCTAAATGGCTTGGGCCCAGGATTCCTGAAGGACCGCCTCTCCCCATACATTCCGCCTCGCACCCTCAGAACATCTGGGCAGCAACTCCTGAAGGTGCCTGGGGCTAGGTTGGCTGTTACTGCCAGAAGATCCTTTTCCACAGCTGCCCCAGCCCTTTGGAATACGCTGCCCATGGAGCTCCGCTCGTCTACCACCCTGGCCCAATTTAGGAAGGGTCTCAAAACCTTCCTATTTAATCAGGCATTCCCCGACTAAATATCCTGTGGGCCTCCCTCCTCTCTCGTGGCCGTGAGGTTGGGCTAGGGTTTTTTTTATTGTTTTTAAGGATTGTTGTTTATATGTGTTTTTAATCTGTATGCTGTTTGCACTTCGGTGCATTTTGTAAGCCGCCCTGATCGTTTGGAAGGGCGGGGTATAAATAAAAAATTTTATTTTATTATTTATTAAAAAAAGGTAGTTTTTTATTTGTGTTTCCCTCCACTTTCATGAGGTTCCTATGCCCCTAACCCCAGTAAATGTGAAGAGCCCACTGTACTATGGAATGGCTATTCATAGAATCATAGAGTTGGAAGAGACCTCAAGGGCCATCCAGTCCAACCCCCTGCCATGCAGGAAATCTAAATCAAAGCATCCCTGACAGATGGCCATCCAGCCCTTGTTTAAAGACTTCTAAGGAAGGAGACTCCACTACAGTCCAGGGAAGGGTGGTCTCTCTTAAGAAGTCAAAAGTCTGTTGCCTAGTAGCAGTAGACTGTTATGGCCTTGCCAGAAACTAAATTTGAATTCCTACAACTGGTTTGCCTACAGCTGGAGATTGCCCATATAAGAATAAACATTAGACCTTGCATGTCTGCAAACTGTTTTACACTTTGTATATTCTGTTCTGATGCCCCTTATCATGTGTTCTGAGGTAGTGGTCCATGTGAGAGCCAGCATGGTGTAGTGGTTTGAACATTGGCCTGTGACTCTGGAGACCAGGGTTGAAATCACTTCTCAGCCATGGAAACCTACTGGGTGACCTTGGGCAAGCCTCACAGCTAAAAGGTCATCCTTCTGTAGAAACAGCTAAATTTCTTCATCTTACTAATATCAAGTTCCTCAAAAAAAAAAGTAGGAGGGGGGATTCCTACAACTGAGACGTGATCACATGATTACACATAACCATCCAGTATGACAAAAGACTAGTATTTTTTTTAGAAATGCTTATTTTAAAAATAAATAAATAAATAAATAAATAAAACCAGAACTAAAGAAATCAGTTTTGTTCAGGATTCCTCCTATTCTAGACAGAGATTACAACACTGACTCAGTGTCTGATTTATGGGAACCAAATAAGAATACTATCAAACATTGCCATACAGTATAAGCATCACTCCAAGCCATTTAAGGGCAACTGAGTCTCACGAATGCTAGGATCTCTCTCAGGAACTTCCATCAAAATATCAAATTAAAGTCTGCAAAATGGGCCTTTTGAAAGTAATGAAATGGACACCATAAAAAAACAGAACAAAATCAAGAGTACATGTATAGTAGCAGACTATATGGATAGGCCCATGAAAGCAACTCATAAAAAGTATTCACAGAAAATCTCTATTAAAAAAAAAAAAATAGACCCCCCCAAATATACCCAGGCACAGAATGAGGAGATCCAACCTTCCTTTCTGAATCCATTCAAGAAGCATGTATACGACTGATGCAGCTTACTCTGTTCATGCATCACCAGTGGCAGCTGGTGGTGCTGATGTTAGTGGGGTGGGGAATCTGCTCTGACTTTTCTCCTGAACTTTAAAGACACTGTTCAAGGCACTGAACTTTTCTGAAGGATAGAGTATAGAACCTTGGAGAGTGCCTTTAAAAACTGATCAAAACCAGAAGGCATTCACCACTCTGCTGACATCCAAACCACTGGTCTCCACTGTGCATCACTCTGGATGAAGGATGCATCACTGTATTACAGAATATGGGAGCCCATTGTGAGGTTTTATGACAAATCACTCACCTTTGACTATATATTATGCATATGGAAATAATATTTTAAAAAATACTAGGAACAAAAACAACAACAGTGCTGGAAATTATGGACTGATGAGAATGGTTACAATTTGGGACTTAATTTCATCCATGTCCAAGTGTGTGTATGTGTGTGTGTGTGCAGAAAACAAGACTTTTGAGCAATAGGACGTGTGTATTTTAAACAGATTAATCTCTCAACTATTGCATTGTTTGTGCAGAAAAATATTTCTGTGTGAATTATAATCTTCTGCACAAAAAATCCTGTTTGTTTTCTTTGTAAAACATATGAATGAATTTTGTGCAAAATGCATCCTGAACTGAGAACAATATTTTAAAACTGCAGCATTTTTGAGAGCATTCTCACTGTGGGAAGAAAATTTCTCAAACTATTTGTTGCTTCCTTTAAGAATTAAATCAGTGAATAGTTACATACCCAATATATAATGGATTTTCTTTGGCTCATACAGAGAACCAGTCATAATGACCAGGTATGTGTGAAGAAAGCCAGAGTAGTATTGTGATTTGAACATCGGACCATGACTCTGGAGACTAGGGTTCAAATCCCCACTAGGCCATCTTAACCCACTAAGTGACCTTGGGCAAGTCATACTCTCTCAGCCTCAGAAAACATGGTTTCACCTTAGGATTGCTATAAGTCAGAAACGACTCAAAGGAATGCAATAATAACAAATGTGTGAGGAATCTGCTCCAAGGACTCAACAAAGCAACCTTTGCCCAGTCTCCATCTTCTCAATTGTCCATAGGCATTATGCAATTTGTAGTTTATAACTCTCATACTGATGGATGGCTGTGGACATCTCTGATACATTCTGCAGATTCCAAGTGTACCCAGAACTCTTATTTGTGGAGTGAGTGTGTTCTAGCAATCCATGTAACTTAAAGCATGTGCACAGGCATGCATGCATTTGAAAAAATACATCAAAATGAGACAGATTTTATTCTATAAAGCACACACAAACACATAAACCTTGACAACCTGACAGAACCTGTCATAGTCTGGAGTTGAAGAAGGAACAAAGTGAATAGACTGTTTAGGAAGGACTTTCATATTCTTTTATTTTGATATCCTTATTAAATAATACCTTGGCCATGTTCATATCTAACTTCCATTCAAGAAACTATATCTGAACTCATGGTTTCTTTTCACTGATAGTTGGGCCTACTTTAAAAAAAATCTCCCTGGCCATGTGTTTATTCATTATAGATGGCTAGATTGCTACTCTGTAAATTGTTGGTTAATTCTATTCAGGAAAATTGCACCACCTTTAATATGGGTTTGTCTTAAATGGAGCGCTGGCCAGTTCCATGCTGGCAAGCTAACTGTTCTGCTTTGTTTGTTTCCTCTGTTCTAATAATACACTCGTAATCACAAACATCTGTATACAATGATGCAGATGTGTGTAATTATAGAAGCATTTAAGGATTACATGAGATTTCTGATTCTGGAGCCTTCCAAGCTTTCTGGTGGGGTTTTTTTTATTATTATTATTATTCATTTTGTTTTTGGTAAATGTTGAAAACATGTTTTGTTTTGGATTTTGTTTTATTTTTTGTTAAGGGGGAAAATCTTTTCCTGCCAGATATGACCAATATATTTAGCAATGCAGCACTTTCCTTGAGCACAAGAAACAGCTGTCCAATAAAGCACTGTTGATCCTGTTTAGTCTTTGCTCAGAATTTTACTGTGCTAAAATTACATTCTTGTGGGATTAACCAGCATCCTGAGGCAAACACACAACAACCATCACCACTACCCACCTCTTTCATTGCAAGACAGTGTTTTATTAATAACAGGTATTATAACTCTTAGGCGGGATACAGATGGGCAGGGGAAGACGTCTTGGAGGTGTATTCTGCTGAATACGGAGCCTCCAGACCGCCCGCCCCGGGGACGTGGCTCAGGTGATGGGGCTTCCACATGGGGGGGAGTGAAGACGCCTCACCTGGGGCCATTTCTGACCAGCAGTTTCCAAACCGCCGCCTTGGAGGACGCTGCAAAGAGAGAGGCAGCTTCCTCACGGGCGGCCAAAAACGGGGCTTTTTTTTCTTTTGTCGGCTGGTGGATGCGCAGCTGCGCAGCTGCGGCGCTCAGCACCGGCGGCAGAAAGCATATGTACACATTTAAAGCACCCAAGCCCCTTTAAAACTTTTTCCTCGCCCTGGCCAAGAACAAAGGTGGTCTCTTGCCAGCTGGTGATCAGCTGGTGTTGGCATCCTTGTCTGCTTGCATGTTGCTAGTGTCACCAGCATCATGGATGCCTCCTCTCCTTTGGTCCCCGTGCTCTTGCTGAATCTGCAATGCACAGCCACAGCTGTTGCCGCTGCCACCGCTGTCCCCCTGCCATCCCCCATCACCTCCCTTGTACATATGTAAATATTTAAAGTTTTAGGGGTTTTTTATTGTTAGGTGAAAATGGCACAGGAATGTGTGTAGGAGTTCACTTTAAATTCCAAACTTTCCCCAATTCTAGCAGCGCATGCGTACATGTTGCTCTAGGGCAGGGGTAGGCAACCCTTTTGAGCTGGGGGCCGGGTTGCTGGCCCTCAGACAACTGGGGGGCCGAAGCCAAAAAATAAATAATTAAATAATTTTTTAAAAATTAAATAAATAAATAAACCGGGACAAATGTAGGACAAAAATTTCAAATGGAGGGCACTTTTTAAATAAAAATGGAGGACACGCGAAAAAATTTGCTGGTTTTTTAAAAAATGTTAAGATAAATGCATGTTTCTGAAGCTTCTATAGACAATTGCCCCACCATGCCCCTCGCGCGAGACGCCAAAGGCCCCGGCGGCAATCGGCGGCAGGACTGGGCTGGGGCCGGTCCCAAGGCCTTGCTGGGCCGCATCCGGCCCGCGGGCCGCAGGTTGCCTACCCCTGCTCTAGGGTTAGGGTTAGGGTTAGGGTTAGGGTTAGGGTTAGTCTTAAAATGCGCTGCAGCTGTGCTGCAGCTTCCACACCTGCATGGCAGCTGACGCTGCAATTAAAGCCTGACTGCAAACTGCGCATGTTCCAGGACCCCGACTCATTACGCGACGCAGCAGACACGGAGCTTTTAAATGAGCAACTTAAATTAGTGGCGTAGCAATTCTGACGTACCGGTGCAGCAACTTACAGACGGAGCTGCGCAGCTGCGCATCATACAGAAAAGAAGCGGGGAAAAGCAGCACCTTTTTAATGCCGCTTCTTCCCGCTTGGGGCGTGCGGGAGGTGTGTTCATGGCGGCATTCAGGTAAGGGCCGTCTGAAGGCTCTACCTTCATGATGTCATGAACACACCCCTTTTTGCCCGTCTGTAACCCGCCCATGTTGCCTTTACCTATACCTGCACCACAAACAGACAGATCAGGCAGATAGGTAGGTAAGTAGCTAGCTAAGTAGACACTGTCAAATTTTAAATTAGCATTACACTTATATCTCAGTCTTCCTCCAGATAGTAGCAAGTAGCATACTCTGATCTCCCAGGTCCCCATTTTAATTCCACCAACCACCTGTAAGAAAAGAGAGAGACACACAGAGAAATACTATCCAATGTTTACCAGTGAATATGAGATTGAGTGATGTAAGCCTGAACTTTCTCAGACCTTAATTCAGCAATAGGGAAATTGCATCTGGACCATTTTTGTGGTCTCCAGGATCCCAAATATTTTGCCCCCACAGGCCCCCACCAACTCTTTTGGAGGTGTGCAGGGCAATTTCAACATGTTTTGGCCAGTCATTTTAGGTCTAGGAGAGGCTGATTTTCTTCTAATAGGAGACTGACTTGCAGGTTGCTTTATGTTGTAATAAAGACCCCTTCCCAGGTCCTAACATGATGGAGGCAGATATAGAAAAATTGTACTCCACAGTTTCTACAGGATGTTTGGGAGCATTGGGGGGGGAGAGCCAGTGCCATTTCATAATCCCTGACAGTTTCTTACCCCATCCTAGTCTGATGCACTAACAATGAGACAGCACAGTCAAGAGATGAATTGAAACCAAAGTTATGAAAGCTACTTTGAAAATATAATTACAGTGTTAACAGTTTTTCAACAGTTCCGGGCAGGCTATGGAGTTGAGACTGCCCTGGTCGCCCTGGTCGATGATCTCCGTCTGGGCATGGACGGGGTAGCGTGTCTCTGTTAGTGCTCTTGGATGTCTCAGTGGCTTTCGATACCATTGACCATGGTATCCTTCTGGAACGCCTGAGGGAGTTGGGAATCGGGGGCACTGCGCTCCAGTGGTTCCGTTCCTACCTCTCGGGTAGATTCCAGATGGTGCAGCTGGGGGACGTGTGCTCCGATAAGAAGGCCCTTACATCTGGTGTCCCTCAAGGAGCCATTCTGTCCCCCATGCTTAAATAGGTTTTCGATAGTGCTGGCATGCCCTTGCTCCTTGCCTCAACTACAATTAGAGTACGTGCGTTGAATTCAATATAAGCCAGCATTTTCAGCAGATGAAAGTAACACAGATTTAAGCTGTCCGCTGTCTTCGTTGTGTGTGGAGGAGGAAAGAGAGGTTTACAGATTTTTCTCTGATTCATTTCCTTTTCAACTTTTCTCTTCTCAAGGCGTGCTATGAGGCATTGCCCCCCATAAGCTTCAACCCCACCCCCCCTGCAAATTTTCTTTTGCAACAATTTAACATCACAGACAGTGGGACTTGTTATCATGGTCCCCTTGGATACCAAAACTTGTGGTACTCAGCCCTTAATACAACGGCATAGCAAAGTGGGTCCCTTACAATGGCAAAATCAGGTTGGCTATCAGGACATGGGATGCTTGAATCGTGGATAAAATCTGTGGATATGGAGGACTGACTGTAATTTAAAACTTCAGTTGAATTTAGAAATACAGTTTCAGGCTTGAAGAAAAGGGTTGGGCCAAAAATAGTGAAGGGAATGCAACACAACGATATGAACACATCTTAAGTGTCATACAACTCGTCTGCAATGCTATAAATTATGAGACTGAAGGAAATTTCTTTTGGGGTTGGCAGAATTTTTATGGGGGGAGGGGAAGAATGCTTCCCCCTCCATAGCTCTCCTCCAGCAATTAGTCTATCTTGGTTTGGGATTGTTAGTCAAATACATTTTGGAAGGGGAAGTGTAGTTAAACGCATCAAAAGAGTCAACAGATGCATTGGTAAACTTATTTTAGAGGGTCGGCATTCGGACTGTAGAATGTTGTAGACAGAGTAATGGCCAGCTGACTGAGGAGCAGACTTAATCCATACATAATACTGTCTGCAGGCTAATTTTACCAGTAGGTTTTTCATATGAAGAGTGTAGATTTATTTCCTGCCCAAACCAGTTTTTGCTTAAGGTGTATTTTATGATATCAAATTACGCATAACTAACATGTTTCCATCATCCTACGCAAAATCCATTCTTACTAGGTTTGCAATCCCAAACCAATCCACTTTGTCCATATTGGCAAACTGCTCTCCTCAAAATGACTTCCCCTATTATCTGTTAATGTGGTTAGGAGAGTGCTACAAATGCCACCTATCAATGTAACGAATTAGAGATACTTCACCAAGACACAGGCACACAAGCAGGGTCGAGTGGAGGGAGGATGTATTTATGAAAACCCATGCCCTCAGCTGGAAAATGACAGCAATTCAGGTTTTTATTTACTTGAACAAGTACTATAGTTGCAGCTTGGCTATTTGTCAAATCATTTCCATAATCTTGTTATAGGCGAGCAATAAAAGGAAAAGCACTGAATGGAATGAAATGGTCTAGTGGGAACCTGACATGTTTAATGCATGTCAGTGATATGTAGATATCCAATCTGTCAAAAACAGAGCACTGTTCTTTTCACATTCAACAAATACATACCTCTTTGAACTCAAGTATCATCCCTGTATAGCACCCTTGGAGAAGAATATTTCTGCAATTTAATCATACACACTAAGGTTTATAGGATGCAGTGACTTGAGGGGGTTAGAAGGCAGAATAATGGTGTAGGTAACGTCAGTTGTCCACTAGCTATATTAAGGCAATTGCATTGCTGAGGAAGGAATTCATGATAAATGAACAAACCTCTGTGAATCATTACAACCTGGAAACGGAGACACATTCTGTAGATAAAAGTATCTTCAGTAGGATAGATGAAACAGTGTATGGTCATCAGATTTTGGGGGGAAAACTCCAGTTTTTTGGACTACTACGCCAAGAGTTGCACAGTGATGAGCAGTAACTTCTTTAATTCTGTTCTAAGCCATGCCCATGTGGTGTATATGAACACATATTTTTTCTGCACATCAGCCTGTATAAATAACTTTACATGCACGAACAGAGTTTTTCTGTTTTGTGTAGCTTCCTCTACCATAGTATAAATTTTCCACATGCAACTTTCCCCAATATCACATTTTTAGTTAGTTGGCGTATTCGAGGAGCTACCCACCATTTTAAAAATATCTACCCATGTCTTGGAATGCCCAGCATAGTTATTCTATAGGTGAGCATGGTATCGGAAGGCCCACTGATCTCATGATGAGAAAGACTTTGTTGAGGCTTTTTTCAGAATCGGGAACTGGTTCTGGCTAGCAGTGTTTGTACCAACCAGCTTGGCTGCCAATTTAACAAAGTGCGATTTATGGAAAGGTTTTTATATAAATCGTGGAGTGCAACCACTTTGTGAATCCATACCCAATTGGGTCATTGACTTCAAAAAACAACCAAAAAACAAACAAAACAAACAAAACAGCATTATAATTGGAACAAATGCTGAAAAGGGAAACAAACTGCTTTCTCTGTCTCTGATAATATTGAAGCGGAATGATGGGAGATTCAGGGAAAGAATGGAAGTAATTCCTTACATAGTGGACGGTTCCGTACAACTACCAGGTGGTTAGCTCTGAAGAGGATGGGACCAAATTTGTGAAGGATAAGAGATTGGAGGTATGCCCCCGATACCAATGGGTAGGGAACCCAATGAATGGCACAGCTGACTTATTGTTACTCTGGGCTCCTATAGGTTGGCCACGGGTGAGCACGATGCTGGACGAGGTAGCTCTAGTCTGATACACAGGGAACCTTCTTTCTTCCTATGAGAGCACTATCTGGAAACTGAATTTTGCACCTCCTACCAGTTGAATAAAATCCACTTCTCATTTTCTAGGGACATGTTTTCCTGCCATGAGTGGGTTTGAGCCCCAGGTCAAATGACGTGTCAACTTAGAATAAGAATGCTTTCAAAATACCTACAGTATAGAATCTAAACGGGGATGCTGAAAGAGCTTTCCAGTGAAGTGGGAAAACTAAGAGGAGAGAAAAAAGGCTTATAACTTCGCCTGCAAGGGCTATGTAACACAAACAAAAATTCTTTCAGAAGAGAACATGGAGAACTGGCAAGGAAACAAGAGTGCAATGGAGAGATTGGTAGGCCACCCAGCCGCCTCATTATTGGCAACATCCTACATTTTACAACATCCTCTCATAACACAGCTTGTGCAAAACAAAATGCCAAATTGTAGAAAAAGCGTTTCAAATAGACAGTTATGTGTATACTGTAGACTGATGGTGCTTTTCTTTTCGGTTGCAACAACCTACTGTGGAATTTTGAAGAGGCACATTAAATCCAATACTGCAACCGTGCTGCTATCTCCTTGTAACATATGAAAATTTAATTGATCGAGAGAAAGCAGAGAGTGTTGATTTCATTTTCCATCCTGACGTGAAGACATTATTCACATTGTTTCCCAGAGAAAATGTGGAAAAGCTGGGGCTGTCAAGCTTTGCATTTGAGGGACCACACTGTGCTTTTTGAAAATCACATAACCACTCCACGCAAAGAGTCTGCAAGCATTTTTGATAAAGATGCCCTGTGATGGCATTAAACAAACCAGAGAAATAATCTGGGTTTTTTTAAAAGATGAGAACATGTCTTACTGATTTGAGAAAGATAGAAGAAGGAAGAAAGTGTGTGATTGTGGACAATGGATGGAATAAATGATACTTAACCATAAAACCATTCAGGAATAGTATTACAATGCCCATGTAAGGATGGGGGCTGGAATCTGTATAGGAGTTAGGTCTCCTAGTGAAGTTTCATATGTGGGAATTAAATTGGGGGGGTAGTTCCATATGCCCTTACCAGTAAAGGGCTGCTGTTAGATAAGTACAGGGGGAGCCGGCAAAGTGATGGAGGTGCATCAGGGACCAATGTAGTAGTGGCGCCTTGATGCGGTTTGTCTGAGGCATTGCAGTCACCTGATGCATGATGGAAACAATAGTGAGGCAGCTCTGCAGTAGTCATCTTCTTGCGGTGTCCTTTATGTATCTCATAATTTAGTAGCAGGGTTCCAATGTGCCTCTGTTACATTGTTAAGTATACAAGGGGTGATATAGGTCAATCTATTATGAACAAAGAATAAGGCGGCAAAGCTGAACTCCTCATATATGCCTCTTTCTGTTCTGATCGAGAACATACTTTTAAAAGGTAATTAGTTTTCAGTTATTTCCCCTACTTAGTTATCATTATAGTTATAGGTTTAAATAGTTTTAAACCTTTCATAGTCCCTATTGTTAGCTGTTGACACTGGTATAATAAATACTGATATTAATAATTAATAATTATACTAAGGAAGACCAAAATCAGACTTCCACATGTGTGTGGAATCTTTTGAGGATCTGATTATTTGGGAATTTGATTAATTATTCTGCTCCACAAGTCACTAGGTTCTCCAGTGTGATTTCGTTTGGACGTTGCACACACGACCTAGAGATTCCCAGAGAAAACACTTCCTAGGCATTTACAGGTCATCGGTGGGATTATGTGATCACTTCCAGCAGATGTGACCATAGAGTTGTGCTGGAGACCTACAGATTCCTAGAGAGGACATTCTTTAGGATAAAAAAAGGTAGTTTTTTATTTGTGTTTCCCTCCCCTTTCATGAGGTTCCCTATGCCCCTAACCCCAGTAAATGTGAAGAGCCCACTGTATATGGATGGCTATTCATAGAATCATAGAGTTGGAAGAGACCTCAAGGGCCATCCAGTCCAACCCCCTGCCATGCAGGAAATCTAAATCAAAGCATCCCTGACAGATGGCCATCCAGCCCTTGTTTAAAGACCTCTAAGGAAGGAGACTCCACACAGTCCAGGGAAGGGTGGTCTCTCTTAAGAAGTCAAAAGTCTGTTGCCTAGCAGTAGACTGTTAGGCCTGGCCAGAAACTAAATTTGAATTCCACAACTGGTTTGCCTACAGCTGAGATTTGCCCATATAAGAAATAACATTAGACCTGCATGTCTGCAAACTGTTTTACACTTGTATATTCTGTTCTGATGCCCTTATCTGTGTTCTGAGGTAGTGGTCCATGTGAGAGCCAGCATGGTGTAGTGGTTTGAACATTGGCCTGTGACTCTGGAGACCAGGGAAAATCACTTCTCAGCCAGGAAACCTACTGGGTGACCTTGGGCAAGCCCACAGCTAAAAGGTCATCCTTCGTAAAACAGCAATTTATCTTCATCTTACAATATCAAGTTCCTCAAAAAAAAAGTAGGAGGGGGGATCCTACAACTGAGACGTGATACAAATGATTACACATAACCATCCTGTAGCAAAAGACTAGTATTTTTTTTAGAAATTTATTTTAAAAATAATAAATAAATAAAACCAGAACTAAAGAATCATTTTTGTTCAGGGATCCTCCTATTCTAGACAGAGATTACAACACTGACTCGGTGTCTGATTTATGGAACCAAATAGAATACTATCAAACATGCATACAGTATAAGCATCACACCAAGCATTTAAGGGCAACTGAGTCTCACGATGCTAGATCTCTCTCAGGAACTTCCATCAAAATACAAATTAAAGTCTGCAAATGGGCCTTTTGAAAGTAATGAATGGACCCATAAAAAAACGAACAAATCAAGAGTACATGTAGTAGCAACTATATGGATAGGCATGAAAGCAACTCAAAAAGTATTCCAAGAAATCTCTATTTAAAAAAAAAAAGACCCCCAAATAACCCAGGCACAGATGAGGAGATCCAACCTTCCTTTCTGAATCCATTCAGAAGCATGTATACGACATGCAGCTTACTCTGTTCATGCATCACCAGTGGCAGCTGGTGTGCTGATGTTAGTGGGGTGGGGAATCTGCTCGGACTTTTCTCCTAACTTTAAGACACTGTTCAAGGCACTGAACTTTCGGAAGGATAGAGTATAGAACCTTGGAGATTGCCTTTAAAAACTGATCAAAACCAGAAGGCATTCACCACTCTGCTGACATCCAAACCACTGGTCTCACTGGGCATCACTCTGGATGAAGATGCATCACTGTATTACAGAATATGGGGCCCATTTGAGGTTTTATGACAAATCACTCACCTTTGACTATATTTATGCATATGGAAAATATTTTAAAAAATACTAGGAACAAAAACACACAGTGCTGGAAATTATGGACTGATGAGAATGGTTTCAATTTGGGGACTATTCATCCATGTCCAAGGGTGTGTATGTGTGTGTGTGTGCAGAAAACAAGAACTTTGAGCAAGGACGTGTGTATTTAAACAGATTATCTCTCAACTATTGCGTGTTGTGGCAGAAAAATATTTCTGTGTGAATTAAATCTTCTGCACAAAAAATCCTGTTTGTTTCTTTGTAAAAACATATGAATGAATTTGTGCAAAATGCATCCTGAACTGAGAACAATTTTTTAAAACTGCAGCAGTTTTGAGGGCATTCCACTGTGGGAAAAATTCTCAAACTATTTGTTGCTTCCTTAAGAATTAAATCAGTGAATAGTTACATACCCAATAATAATGGATTTTCTTTGGCTCATACAGAGAACCAGTAATAATGACCAGGTATGTTGAAGAAAGCCAGAGAGTATTGTGATTTGAACATCGGACCATGACTCTGGAGACTAGGGTTCAAATCCCACGGGCCATCTACCCACTAAGTGACCTTGGGCAAGTCATACCTCTAGCCTCAGAAAACATGGTTCACCTTAGGATTGCTATAAGTCAGAAACACTCAAAGGAAGGCAATAATAACAATGTGTGGGAATCTGCCCAAGGATTCAACAAAGCAACCTTTGCCCAGTCTCCATCTCTCAATTGTCCATAGGCATTATGCAATTTGTAGTTTATAACTCTCTACTGATGGATGGCTGTGGACATCTCTGATAGATTCTGCAGATCCAAGTGTACCCAGAACTTTATTTGTGGGGTGAGTGTGTTCTAGCAATCCATGTAACTTAAAGCATGTGCACAGGCATGCATGCATTTGAAAAATACATCAAAATGAGACAGATTTTATCTATAAAGCACACACAACACATAACTGACAACCTGACAGACCTGTCATAGTCTGGATTGAAGAAGGAACAAAGTGAATAGACTGTTTAGGAAGGACTTTCATATTCTTTTATTTGATACCTTATAAATAATACCTTGGCCATGTTCAATCTAACTTCCATTCAAGAACTATATCTGAACTCTGGTTTCTTTTCACTGAGTTGGGCCTACTTTAAAAAAATCTCCCTGGCCATGTGTTTATTCATTATAGATGGCTAGATTGCTACTCTGAAATTGTTGGTTAATTCTATTCAGGAAAATTGCACCACCTTAATATGGGTTTGTCTTAAATGGAGCGCTGGCAGTTCCATGCTGGCAAGCTAACTGTTCTGCTTGGTTTGTTTCCTCTGTTTAAAATACACTCGTAATCACAACAATCTGTATACATGAGCAGATGTGTGTATTATAGAAGCATTTAAGGATTACATGAGATTTTCTGATTCTGGACCCTTCCAAGCTTTCTGGTGGGTTTTTTTTTATATTATTATTCATTTTGTTTTGGTAAATGTTAAAACATGTTTTGTTTTGGTTTTATTTTATTTTTTGTTAAGGGGGAAAATCTTTTCCTGCCAGTTATGACCATATATTATAGCAATGCAGCACTTTCCTTGAGCACAAAACAGCTGTCCATAAAGCACGTGTTGATCCGGTTTAGTCTTTGCTCAGAATTTACTGTGCTAAATTACATTCTTGTGGGATTAACCAGCATCCTGAGGCAAACACACAACAACCATCACCACTACCCACCCCTTTCATTGCAAGACAGTGTTTATTAATAACAGGTATTAAACCTTAGGCGGGATACAGATGGGCAGGGGAAGACGTCTGGGAGGTGTATTCTGCTGAATACGGAGCTCCAGACCGCCCGACCCGGGGACATGGCTCAGTGATGGGGCTTCCACATGGGGGGGAGTGAAGACGCCTCACCTGGGGCCATTTCTGACCAGCAGTTTCCAAACCGCCGCCTTGGAGGACGCTGCAAAGAGAGAGGCAGCTTCCTCACGGCAGCCAAAAACGGGGCTTTTTTTTTCTTTTGTCGGCTGGTGGATGCGCAGCTGCGCAGCTCGGCGCTCAGCACCGGCGGAGAAAGCATACGTACACATTTAAAGCACCCAAGCCCCTTTAAAACTTTTTCCGCCTTGGCCAAGAACAAAGGTGGTCTCTTGCCAGCTGGTGATCAGCTGGTGTTGGCATCCTTGTCTGCTTGCATGTTGCAGTGTCACCAGCATCATGGATGCCTCCTCTCTTTGGTCCCCGTGCTCTTGCTGAATCTGCAATGCACAGCCACAGCTGGCGCCCTGCAACCGCTGTCCCCCTGCCACCCCCCATCACCTCCCTTGTACATATGTAAATATTTAAAGTTTAGGGGTTTTTATGTTAGGTGAAAATGGACACGGAATTGTGTAGGAGTTCACTTAAATTCCAAACTTCCCCAATTCTAGCAGCGCATGCTTACATGTGTGCTCTAGGGTTAGGGTTAGGGTTAGGGTTAGGGTTAGTCTTAAAATGCGCTGCAGCTGTGCTGGCAGCTTCCACACCTGCATGGCAGCTGACGCTGCAATTAAAGCCTGACTGCAAACTGCGCATGTCCAGGACCCCGACTCATTATGCGATGCAGCAGACACGGAGCTTTTAAATGAGCAACTTAAATTAGTGGCGTAGCAATTCTGACGTACCGGTGCAGCAACTTACAGACGGAGCTGCGCAGCTGCGCATCATACAGAAAAGAAGCGGGGAAAAGCAGCACCTTTTTAATGCCGCTTCTTCCCGCTTGGGGCGTGCGGGAGGTGTGTTCATGGCGGCATTCAGGTAAGGGCCGCTGAAGGCTACCTTCATGAGGTCATGAACACACCCCTTTTTGCCCGTCTGTAACCCGCCCATGTTGCCTTTACCTATCCTGCACCACAAACAGACAGATCAGGCAGATAGTAGGTAAGTAGCTAGCTAAGTAGACACTGTCAAATTTAAATTAGCATTACACTTATATCTCAGTCTTCCTCCAGATAGTAGAAAGTAGCATACTCTGATCTCCCAGGTCCCATATTTTAATTCCACCAACCACCGGTAGAAAAAGAGAGAGACACACGAGAAATACTATCCAATGTTTACCAGTGAATATGAGATTGAGTGATGTAAGCCTGAACTTCTCAGACCTTAATTCAGCAATAGGGAAATTGCATCTGGACCATTTTTTGTGGTCCTCCAGCCAAATATTTGCCCCCACAGCCCCCACCAACTCTTTTGGAGGTGTGCAGGGCAATTTCAACATGTTTTGGCCAGTCATTTAGGTCTAGGAGAGGCTGATTTTCTTCTAAAGGAGACGGACTTGCAGGTTGCTATGTTGTAATAAAGACCCCTTCCCAGGTCCAACATGATGGAGGCAGATATAGAAAAATTTGTACTCCACAGTTTCTACAGGATGTTGGGAGCATGGGGGGGGGGGGGGAGCCAGTGCCATTTCATAATCCCTGACAGTTTCTTACCCCATCCTAGTCTGATGCACTAACAATGAGACAGACAGTCAAAGATGAATTGAAACCAAAGTTATGAAAGCTACTTGTAAATATAATACAGGGTTAACAGTTTTTCAACAGTTCCGGGCAGGCTATGGAGTTGAGACTGCCCTGGTCGCCCTGGTCATGATCTCCGTCTGGGCAGGGACGGGGTAGCGTGCTCTGTTTAGTGCTCTGTGGATTCTCAGTG